>NC_056732.1:1185563911-1185691465 GCF_019279795.1 Protopterus annectens | reverse complement strand
CCCTACCTGTTCTTCCACTACAGTGCAGACCACAAACCTTCTTAATGTAAACAACTAGCCTGAAGCTCATGTGCTTAAACCAGAATTAATATACTTTTAGAATAACAGACACTGAGCCCTCATTCAGCAGTTCCCAACTTAGAAGGATGTAAGCTACCTGTCCTGCCACCACAGTGCAGGCCACAAACCTTCCTAATGTAAAACAACTGGTCTGAAGCCCAAGTGCTTAATCCAAAAGACTTAGAATGATTGCTACACTTTAATCAAGTTACTACCAAGCAATAATAAATACAATTGAATACTTTAAAGAATGCCTGGATTAGTGCTCAAGTTATACAAACAAAGCTAGATTCAGCAGGCCTGGATCTAGTCTATGGTACAGCAAACAAGGTGTACCACTTTCAGTAAGAAGCAGTTTAAATATGCAGTCACTATAAGCCTTTAACCAGAAATTCCCAGCTCAGAAGGGCAGAGTCCAGCCTCTCCTCCCACAAGAGTGCAGACCATGAAACCTTTTAATGTAAAATAACTGGCCTGAAGCCCAAGTGCTTAAACCAGAATTAATACACTTTTAGAATAACAGACACTGAGCCCTCAATCAGCAGTTCCCAACTTAAAAGGATGTAAGCTACCTGTTCTGCCACTACAGTGCAGACCACAAATCTTCTCAATGTAAAACAACTGGTCTGAAGCCCAAGTGCTTAAATTAAAAGGCTTAGAATGAGTTACACCAAGCAGTAATAAATACAATTGAGTACTTTTAAGATGATGCAAAAGCAAAATAAAGTAGGAAGAAACACAAATACAGTAAAAGCAGATACATTTTTTGAGGCATGTTAATGCATAGATCTATTTGCCATGTGGCCAGTTAACACATGTACACATAATGTATGGTCCAGACACGATATACAGGTCGCATCTGTCATTAATCACACTGGCTACCCATGTGCAATATATACAAACTTAATGAAACACAGACATGAAACCACAATATCTGTCATTGCTAGATGTGTGGACAGCTGTGCATACAACGGTGGAGGTGTTGTTCAATGTATGAATATGTACTATACATTGGAAGAACACATGTGTGGTACGCAAACAGTACTACACAGTGATATGGGCAGCCTACAGGATTCACCATTGTGAAATATGCCCCTGCAATGGGTGTACACATTGTGATGTGCCATCTGACTTGTCCCAGACATGTAGTGTTCTGGCTGCAAAATTTTCTCACTATCCCATAATACATACCCCACATACCAAACATACAACCCTTTGTCTGCATAACCCTGTGGATAGTGACATATCTGACATCTATGGGTGTATGTCATATGGGACAACACAGACATGTGAGATAGATGGCCATCACAAACATTTGGCCAATACATGTTCACACATGGCCATGGAGGATGGCCAGAGACATGTAGCAACACACAGTAGATGTGATGTGTATACACCCTGTTGCACATTGTCCACACATGGTCCAACTATAGTGTTTGTTGAATGGCTATATTGTTGATGTGGAACACTGGACATCCTAAAAACCTGTGCACAGCTTGTGGAGGTGTCACTTAATTCGACCATATAAGATGTGTTGAACATCATGACTGTGTCATAGCATGACAGTAGTCACATGTCCAGCTTCCACACACATAGACACCACATCAGGCCACAGATACCGTACATTTCCCTTGCTGCTGTTGGACATCACTGTCAGCCGTGCACCTCATGTGTGTGGTACATAAATGTCATGTGGGACATGGTGTACTGACAAGTCTGCCATGTGTGGACACGGTTGCCAGGCAGCTAAGACATTTTAGTAGTTGTGCAGGGGTGTCATCTGTAGGTCTTCCAGTGACCTGTCACATGACACAGCATGGTTTAGTGTGTATACACCTCAGCAACATGGGTTACAATCCACAGTAGTTATGTAATGTGCATGCACACAGTCATGGCTATACACTGTGTGTGTATTCCACACTGTATAGCAATGTAGATGCCTCATGATGCCATGCAATGGCACAGTGCCTGTACTTCACACTGTATAGCAATGTAGATGCCTCATACTACCCTTCAATGCTCATGCACATCTGCTAAAAGTGCATTCTATCTGTAGGGCATACAGACAACACTGCAGTGTGATACCCATTACACCACTGCACATGTGTCAGGACACCATTGTGTCAGACATTTATGCATGTCAATGCACACGTCAGCAGATTACATGTCATACTACATGCTAATGTCAAGGTCACATCAGCCATATGTACTGTTAACCTGTGCTGGTCCACATGGTGTATCACAGGGATGCATGCTTACTACTATGATTGTGTTAACTGCATGGCTTCTGATATGACACCTGCTTGCTTTTGTTTGCAACCCAGGGATGTATGCTAACTACCACTATTAATGTCTGAGCTGCATGCTGTCTGCTGTATCACATGCATGCTGCATGCTGTCTGTCAAATCACATGCATGGTTTTTCTGTGTGTCTGTGTCTGTGTGTCTGTGTGTGTCTGTGTGTGTCTGTGTGTCTGTGTGTCTGTGTGTCTATTGTAATGTAGAGTCTTTCTTTGCATTTGCAGATGATGTAGGTGCATTGCCCTCCTGCGGTCCATCTGATGTTAGTGTCCCCACAGACTCTAGCAGTGATGAACATATGCATGAGGTACAGGCAGGGTTGTCAGGGGCTGAATCTGTGCCAATGGTTGCCATCCAAGCTATGTCCCCCTCTTCCCCGTACACAGTTCTCATGCCAACACATACCCCATCACCAGTGACCATAGAGGAAGGACAGTCAACGTGTGTTAGCTTGGAACAGGAACATGTGGTGGCTACAGAAGGTGTGTCTTCACACCATGGTGTCAATGTAATGACTGCAGATGTGCCACACAGGCATATGGCCACTGCTGCTTGTAGGAGGACCTCTGGCAGACACGCACCTGCAGGAGAGAGCGCAGCAGCTGCTGTCACCAGACGCATGTGCTGAATTGCAGAACAGAGAAGGGCAGAGGCTTCAGAGGGCTGCTATCCTTCTTTAAATGACAACATCCAGGCATTGGCAAATGCTCAACAGCAGATTGCTGATGTTCTGGACAGGTGATTGGATGATATGGTTGGAATCCATGACCGTGACATGGCAATCCGCGAGCGTGAGCTGTCTGTGCTGGAAAATCTGGTAGGAGTGAGGTGTAGGCCATGTGGATGTAGGCCAGCTACACCACCTGGTGCAGGTCAACATGAATGAGCTACCTCACATGCCCATAGTGCCGGTAGCAGTAGTAGTGCAGCTGGTGCTGCGCTGTCCACACCAGGACACAGCAGGCCACGTGGACGTGGCATGGACATTCCCAGTGGGGACACGGTTTCAGTGGACATGTGTCATCGGACAGTAGCCAATCTGTACCTCTGCCTGGTAGTGCCCGTGCAACCCCTGGCAGGCACAGGTCACATGGCCGTGGCCAGACACAGTGAGCTGTACATCCTGGTCTGTACAATCTGGAGCTGTCAATAATACCCCTGTGTAGGCTGGACACATGGCAGAACTGTGTGCACACATACACGCACACAGCAGAAACATCTGTAGGGCACCGCAACACCCACATGCATAACAACCACACATGTCCAATCAGATCACCGGCCCTAACCCACACACATGATGTCATCCACTGGTGCAGCTTATGCCCTTGCCAACCATTATCACCCTGTGCATATGATGATGCCTGTGCCACATCCCTGTCATCCACGCCATCGGTGCAGGGACATACTGATATGGTCTGATGCATAGGGTGAACAGAATAGTGAGATAAGTGTATATTACATTTGTTGTGTACTGTTGACATGCACCAGACATGCCATGTAGTACAGGTTTAGAATGCATTGTTATATGTTCACAGTATGTGTCTTGGTAACAACAGTAATGGCAAGTTGGTAATTATGCCCTGCTTCCCTCCTTAAGGTCTAATTGCATGTGCCATTATGTTACAGTGTTTGCAGTTAGAGTGCATTGTTGTATGTTCACAGTATGTGTCTTGGTAACAACAGTAACAGCATGTTGGTAATGATGCCCTGCTTCCCTCCTTAAGGTCTAATTGCATGTGCCAATAAGTAGCAGTGTTTGCAGTTTCCCATGTGTAAATGTGGAGTACTCACAGGCATGTATGGCAATACCAGCATGCTATACGTAGCCTCAACCTCACTGTTACAAAGGCTACCATTCCACAGATGTCCACACATCTACAGATCCAGAAGCATGTGAGCTGTTTAATAGGCTACAGTGGCTAGAGACGGGACATCCATACCGGATCACATCACAGGTACAGTGACATGGTGTGGGGGGTTCACACAGCGGTCTGGCTGATGTCAAGGTTAGAGGCCAGTTTATAGCATGAGGCCTCACTGTGTAGCAGTAATACACTGTCACATTACAGGATGAGAACACACACAGACATACACAGAAATACACAGTAACATGCCCAGACTCACGGGGTCAATGACACTATAACGCACACTCAATAGTGTTGAGGTGAGGACCCCTGCCTATGTGGTAATCACCTTCACAGTATTGTGCACCCACATGATGTTACACAGAGAATGAACATGTACAGGTAGCCAGTAAGGCTGAGACTGATGGCATCAACAGGGTAGTAGACTGCATCACCATCAGGGGTTAGGGATCCTGTCTGTTCTGTATGGTAGCGTACACCCTCACTCCATGCACCAGACAGCCATACATACATACATACACACACACACACACACACACACACACACACACACACACACACACACACACACACACACACACACACACACACACACACTGTGGAGTCCACAAATGTCATTCACATACAAATAGCTGACATGTGTGTGATGCAAACACCACCCCTGCCTATGTCTTGCTTTCTACACTGCAGTATGTACAGATCTCTACAACAGTGTACAGAGGTGTGTAACAATTGGGATGTATTCCTCACCATACATGTCATATAGGGTCACACAAGCAAACACACATGGCAGTACTGTGAATCATACACCTGCTATATGATGATACGTCTGACAGACATGCAGCATTATTGGCCGCATTATGTGTACCAACTCTACCTTCGGCAATTGTGCTGCTATATGCACAAGGGAGGATGTAAGTGTTACAGGATTCAAATGATTTACAGTCAGTAACACCCTGACCGCTGTGTAGGTTGTATATCTTCACCTTCAAGTAACAGTAACATAGCAGCATACTGTTTGCACATGTCATGGTAGGATGACTTGTGACACACCTGTGAGCTGTCTTCAGCAAACAACCATCTGCAAAGGTGGATCACGACTTTATGTACACACATCCATCCATACCTGATGTACATCCTACCGTACTGTCAGTATTTCACCATATACAGTTGTCAATGATGGGGCCGCATTGCAACTGCATGTTGTAGTTAGACACAGATGAACTGCATATATCAGCTACTGCACATGCATGGTAGCTGAATGCACACCACTACATGTACATGTGTGTTGGTCCTACATTCCTGTCATGTAGCCATGTTTGTATGCATTGCAATTGGTGGACATGTGTGATGACATACATGACACATGGACTGTTGTATGATATGATGGTTGTCATGGGTAACTAGTACAGAGGGACTTTTACCTCAGTCAACATTGCTACCTTATGTACTGTTAGCATTCAACAGCCATGGGCCTACCTTCCATGTGCATGTGTGTGATTGCTGTAGCCACTTGTCTGCACAGAGGACAGCAAAAGCTATGCTATGTACATATGTGCTGTGTGTGTGTGTGTGTGTGTGTGTGTGTGTGTGTGTGTGTGTGTGTGTGTGTGTGGGCCATGTACATATCCACGGCAATTACATGTATGTCATATCCAAACATGAGTGTTTTTTGGTGTACAGCAGCAGTCATCTGTTACAGCTGTATAAGACCCAGGGCTCCTGTTATGTGTAGAGCCGACTTGGTTATGAACAGTGGTATCATTGCATTGCATAACACATGATGGAACCCTGTCAGTACATGTGTAGTCTGCACAGTTGCTGTAGACCTATGTACAGTCCACTGGTCATGAGTAACATGGTGTTGTATTAATGTATGGATGTGTGTTGCTGATCCAAGGACATGGTGATGTCTGAGGGCTACAAAGTAGAATGCGGCATTTACTACTGTGATCTGCACCTGAGACATCTGTGATGGCTCTTGAGTGTGTACTGGTCAGTACATGTGAGTGGCCTTCATGTACATGGGGACACTAACACCTGGAGTGGTCCGTCATGGTCTTATGGCCCACATGTCTGTATCTGAGGTATACGGTGGTAGTGCTATTGTGCACAACTGTGCCATATGCCAGGTGTTCCTCACTGCAGAGATGTCCGTATTCCCCATTGTTGGATCTGGATTGTCAGCTGTGATTATGAATGCTACACATCTAGCACTGACGACCGGTGTCAGATATATGTAGTGCAGCATTCATGCTAACAATGTTCACTATCAACACATTGTGCCCTTCTGTGTTTAGAATCCGTGTACATACAAGACAGCCCTTCACTACTACTAAGTGTGTGAGCATGCCCAGTGACACCTTGTGTCGGTTATGTGCATCTGTGTATGCGCATGACCATTGAAATCCTGTATAGCAATAGTGGTCATCCAGGCAACAGATGTCCATACCCCACGTCAGGATGGATTCCTACATTGAACACACTGGTTGACTGTCTTGAAGGGTGTACTGTCTGTGGCGCGTCTCGTATCTATGTAGTGTTGTAATAGTGCTCCGTAGATAGGCAGTTGTCCCGCTCACACCACTGCCGTGTGTTTGTCTCCATCTACCTTGGGACAGTAATATGCTTTTAGACTGCTCACCCTCCATACATTCCCTATCGACATCTTTGCCTTTGCTGATGATGTAATCCACCTAGAAGTATGCCTCTGGGAGTGCTGTGGTCTAGTAATCTTGGTAGCACATTCTGTAACTGTGTAATGCTGTAGTGTGATAAGGTAGTTAGGTGTATGTTCAACTCCCAACCCTGCCAAGTTTGTGTATCTGTGTGTTTCCCACTGCCTGGGGACAGAGTAATGCTTTTAGACTGCTCACTCTCCATACATTCCCTATTGGCATTTTTGCCTTTGCTGATGATGTCATCCACCTAGAAGTATGTCTCTGGGAGTGCTGTGTTCCAGTAATCTTGGTAGCTTGTTCTGTAACTGAGAAATGCTGTAGTTTTATAAGGTAGTTAGGTGTATGTTCGACTCCCAGCCCTGCCAAGTGTGTGTCTGTGTGTTTCCAGCTGCTTAGGGGCAGAGTAATGCTTTTAGGCTGCTCACTCTCCATACATTCCCTTTCGGCGTGTTTGCCTTTGCTGATGATGTCATCCACCTAGAAGTATGCCTCTGGGAGTGCTTTGTTCCAGTAATCTTGGTAGTGCATTCTGTAACTGCGAAATGCTGTAGTGTGATAAGGTAGTTAGGTGTATGTTTGACGCCCTGCCAAGTGCGTGTATGTCTGTTTGTTTTCAGCTGCCTGGGGACAGAGTAATGCTTTTAGACTGCTCACTCTTCATACATTCCCTGACAGTGTGTTTGCCTTTGCTGATGATGTTATCCACCAAGAAGTATGCCTCTGGGAGTGCTGTGTTCCTGTAATCTCGGTAGCGCATTCTGTAACTGTGAAATGATGTAGTGTGATAAGGTAGTCAGGTGTATGTTTGACTGCCAGCCCTTCCAAGTGTGTGTGTGTCTGTGTATTTCCAGCAGCCTGGGGATAGAGTAATGCTTTTAGACTGCTCACTCTCCATACATTCCCTATCAGCGTCTTTGCCTTTGCTGATGATGTCACCTACCTAGAAGTATGCCTCTGGGAGTGCTGTGTTACAGTAAACTCGGTAGCGCATTTTGTAACTGCGTAATGCTGTAGTGTGATAAGGTAGTCAGGTAGTACGTTCTATGTTCTAATCCCAGCCCTGCCACATGTGTGTGTGTGTTTCCAGCTGCCTGGGAACAGAATAATGTTTTTAGACTGCTCACTCTCCATACATTCGCTGATGGCATCTTTGCCTTTGCTGATGATGTCATCCACCTAGAAGTATGCCTCTGGGAGTGCTGTGCTCCAGTAATCTCAGTAGCGTGTTCTGTAACTGCAAAATGCTGTAGTGTGATAAGGTAATTAGGTGTATGTTCGACTCCCAGCCCTGCCAAGTGTGTGTGTGTGTGTGTGTGTGTGTGTGTGTGTGTGTGTGTGTGTGTGTGTCCATGTATTTCCAGCTGCCTGGGGACAGAGTAATGCTTTGAGACTGCTCACTCTCCATACATTCCCTGACGGCATCTTTGGCTTTGCTGATGATGTCATCCACCTAGAAGTATACCTCTGGGAGTGCTGTGCTCCCTCGGTAGCACGTTCTCGAACTGCAAAATGCTGTAGTGTGATAAGGTAATTAGGTGTATGTTCAACTCCCAGCCCTGCCAAGTGTGTGTGTGTGTATGTCTGTGTGTTTCCAGCTGCCTGGGGACAGAGTAATCCTTTTAGACTGCTCAATCTCCATACATTCCCTATCAGCATCTTTGCCTTTGCTGATGATGTCACCTACCTAGAAGTATGCCTCTGGGAGTTCTGTGTTCCAGTAAACTTGGTAGCGCATTTTGTAACTGCATAATGCTGTAGTGTGATAAGGTAGCCAGGTAGCACATTCTATGTTCTAATTCCAGCCCTACCGTGTGTGTGTGTGTGTGTGTGTGTGTGTGTGTGTGTGTGTGTGTGTGTGTGTGTGTGTGTGTGTGTGTGTTTCCAGCTGCCTGGGAACAGAATAATGTTTTTAGACAGCTCAATCTCCGTACACTCCCTATCAGCATCTTTGCCTTTGCTGATGATGTCACCCACTCAGAAGTATGCCTCTGGGAGTGCTGTAATGCTGAAACTCGGTAGCGCATTCTGTTACTGCGTTATGTTGTAGTGTGGTAGAATAGACAGGTAGGTGTTGGATTCCACAGCATGGCAGGTGTGTGTGTTTGGCAGTTATACCCTATGTGTTGGTATCTGTGGGTGGCTAGCTGCTGGATGTGTTCAGTGTGTTTTATTGCTGACCTATATCGTGTCCACAGCCCGCATATTCTGCCAAGACACTGGGTTGTCAACACATTCATTCACCAATAAGTCTGGTGAGTAAATGTCAGCAGCCCTACTCTTACCCTTAATACAGTCTGACCCATGTGACGCAACAAAACACACATGCCTTGATAGTAACAACACTACATGATGCAGGTGGCACATGTAGTTTCCTTTTCATTCCTGTCTAATGCTTTGCTGTCATGTGGTCCGCTGTTGTGATATAAATGCAATATCTACATATGTGTGTAATGTATATGTGTGTATGTATATATATATATATATATATATATATATATATATATATATATATATGTGTGTGTGTATATATGTATACATATAATATATATGATATATGTAGATATAGAGAGATAGACATAGCTATAAACATATATGTCTGGGGACGTCAGCATTATTGAATATTTGTGCCAGATGATCTGTACGTGATAACCTCGGATGTATGTATATCTGCCATGGTGTAGTGGTAATGCTCATCGTCTGTTGTGTTGTGTGCAGGGTCCCGGGTTGTACTTGTGTAGACACCGGTTATTTTGTTGCTGGGAAGACCATGGGACATCGAATATGGTGATAGTAAGGCACCTGTTACCAGTTGTGTATGGATCTGAGTGACACTAAGCAGTGGTTATTAATTTGGAGGTTCGGTATGGGTCATATAACTATTCATTAGAAGACTATACTATGCAGATGAGGTTGACAATAGTGTATCCCATTTATTCCCAGGGTGTGATGCAGATCCATGGAGTGTGTGTGTGTAGTTAGCCAGGTGCAGGGCTCGAATATAGTTGACAGCATGGGAGGGGGGTCAGGCATACTGTACGTACATTGCAGAACTGTGCCTCAGGAGTGCTCCTGCCTTAGCACACCTAAGCTAGGGGTGTGTCTATACTTGCCTGGTGACATTGGGAGGGACAAAAGCAGTAGTAGGGTAGTCAGGGTGTACAGGCTGCACAAACAGGTGTTGATCAGTACAATCAGCAGATGACATGACCAGCCCGTACCTGAACAGTATGGTAATGTG
Organism: Protopterus annectens; assembly: GCF_019279795.1. Taxonomy (NCBI): domain Eukaryota; kingdom Metazoa; phylum Chordata; order Ceratodontiformes; family Protopteridae; genus Protopterus; species Protopterus annectens. The sequence goes on along the minus strand of NC_056732.1, from coordinate 1,185,681,320 downwards.
AGCAAGCAGCATACACACAGGTTTCTTCCGCACTCTACACCACCGGTGTATACCTGCGGGGACATTTCACGACACAGTCCAACCAAATGAGACGGGCTGCAGCAGGCAACATAGACCAACATGTGCAGGAGGCTGAGGGCAGTGAGGATGTGTATGCTGCAGAACAACCCTTACTGGGGTGACATAAGACTTTATAGACCTAGGGTGACTTACCAGGGGCTACATGAGCTGGGGATTGTGGAGCACTATGGGGTGGACAGAGACCTCCTACAGCGGCTTGTTGACCTGTGCCTGCCACACCTGACACATCAACAGGCTGAGGGAAACCCATCACAGTGGATACCACGGTATGTGTTGGCCTAGGTATACTAGCCACAGGTACCTCACACAGCACAACTGAGGATATCATGGGGATCTCACAGGCATCTGTATCCAGAATATTGCACCAGTTCACAGACGCCATGTCAACACATGCTAGAGAGTACGTACATGTCCTCAACACACATGATTAGTAGACCAGCAATATGCATCTCTTCAACCACATGGATGACTACCCTGGGGTACTGGGTGCTATAGCCTGCACACACATACACATCAAAGCACCACCCGGTGAGCGGGGTAGGGCCTACATTCACTGCAGGGGCATACTCTCCAACAGCTAGGCCATATGCGATGGCCAGGGCATTAGATTGAATGTGTGTGCTGTCTGCCCTGGAAGCTATGATGATTCCAATATATGGCTTCTGACACAGCTGTACCACACCTTTGCCAATATGGACATTCCCTACAGTCTCCTAGTGGGGGATGCTGAGTAACCACTGGTGTCGTGGCAGATGACACCCATCAGCAATGCACACACACCTGAACACTCACACCATAATGAGGCGGATGCACAGGCAAGACATATAATTGAGCATGTGTTTGGGATGCTCAGGTCACAGTCCTGGTATCTGGACACATCCGGTGGAGCCCTGCGGTATTCACTAGCTACATGCACACAATTTGTTATGGTATTTGCTATGCTACACAATCTGATCCTGCAGTAACAGTTGCAGCAGGAACAGCATGGGGCAAGGCCACAAGGCCCAACACCACTGCCAAGGCCTGTACAGGCACAGTGTGATTTGGCAAAGGAACTACCTGAGCAGGGCCCAGTCGGTGAAAGGTCGTGCACAGTATGACCTGCCCTTGGCAAAGAGGCAACACAAGGCATATGCACTGACACAGTAGGTACCCACGGATTTCCCCTCTCTGACCCGCACACAGTACAATGGATGCCAAACATGACACTACCTGTGCTCGGCCATGTATAGGAGGTGCACTGTGTGCATCTGACATAGGCAGCCCTCCATCACTGTCTTCAGGTCCAGAACACCCCCAGGATACGTCCATCGACCTAACAATTGGCAGTTGCATTAGAATGTGTATTTACCCATTGCTATGGTATGTATGTGAGCATACAAGAGACTTTGGTGGCCGAATGTTAGGGCAGCGGACAGTACACATCCATAGTGGCACCATGACATCTGCAGCACATACGTGGGTCACAATGGTAGACAGTAGTACACAGGGTGTCCCAACCCACTGCAGATTATGGGCTGAACATCATGTGTGTCCGTACAGCCCACGCACGTTCCATGCAGCTGGACAGATGTGGACCAATATAGGCAAATGATATACAATGGCCTATGGATATGCCCAATGAATGAACCCAACACCCAAAGGCACAAACAGACTACAGCAGGCCAGGCAGTTTGATGTAGGTTGTGAAAGCTAGGACGTCCAACACCACTATGTTGGTATTTAAAGCTGGGATCTGACGTACACTGGTTTCCCTCCAACCAGCAATTTAAGTATGTCTACACACTGACATGGAGTACCTGGCATACCAGTACAGCAGTAGCAGATGTGTACAACTGTCAGCTGTGCCCCCCCGTCCACCTTACACATGTGAGAGTCATGTGCACCACCCACGGTGCTGTGTAGGACTGTGGATGTGGTTGGATGTCCACCCAAGCTATGCAGACATGTAGCAACTGTCAATGCCGCATGACCATTAGCTACCCTGCAGACACAGCATGACACCTGCCTGTGTAGAACGGAGGGGTCGGCAACACGGTACTGACTTTCTGGACATTTGTCACATGCGATACAGCTGACCATACTTGGCATGCTCACACATGACGGTATGACGGTAATGTCAGATGACAACATGCGTAACAGTCATACTGGGCATGCTCACACACTGAAACACAGGATGGCCAGGCATGCATACACCAGTGGTCCGGACAGATCTGCCAGTACATTGCTATACTGTTGGATGACTGTGCTGTATGGTGTGTGTGGTCTATTGTCTGTACATATGCCATGGTCTATTGTTAATTCACATGAGCTATGTGCGCAGGGTACTGCTACCAGCACGTGAATAGGACGGTTCTTTGTTTGCGGACAGACCAACGCCTTTGGATATGGACTGGGTAAGGCACATTCCAGCAGGTGGGCGTGGTTATGCATGGGTTTGCACAGTGTTAAGCACTGCTGACCTCTGGTTACAGCACTTTATACCCGTTTAGATGCCACATTTCTTTGACAGTGCACTACTGGCATACTGGTAGACAAACACGCATACAGCCGCTCGCTCACCGACATTTGTGCTTACATTTGTTACTCACACTGGGTGTGTGTGATCCCTTGTGATGCGTATTACATCGGACTACATGACTACAGTATCAGGTATGTCTAACCATTTGGCGATGGCAGGCATTCGACTGTACGGACTCGGCGGCCTGTCCAGTGATGTAATCGTATTATATGTGTGTTCCTCATGCGATCTGCTGCCATCTGCCTGATACATGGGAACCGATACTCTGCAATGCTGACATGTGAATGTTATTTTGTTAATGCAGCTGTCCACCGAGTCATGCTACCGCATACCTACTGTACATTTTCCACCTTTCAGATTGCACGACAGGAGACTGTGGGAGTAGCACCTTTCCCACTTTGCATGGGACAGTCCCTCATTAGGCATATGTCATGTGACAATACTCTAGCCTTTGAAACTGTCCTGATTAGGGGACATTCTCATATTCTATGTGTCTGTAGTGGTTGCTTGTTACAGGTCTTGTATACCTGACACGTCAATATGTTATATGTAGTAGCATAAGCAACTTTACTGCTGCTAGACTAAGCTTTGATTTGTGCTGATATGCATATTTCTGTACTATGCATGGCTGTAGGTATGTTCTGCCCTGGTACGTCTGACATTTCTACAGTGCTGGTCCCACTTTGGCCATTCAGAATGGTAGCGGCCCTATAGATCCTATCTAGAGCTATCACATGTGTCAAGGCAACACATACCCACAGCCAGGAGTAAACTGAGTACTTCAACGGTTTGCATACGTTAAGGTTATTCTTGTAGCATTATAATTGTTAATACTGTTTCCTATTACATGTAGCTGTTTCTGATAAAACAAATTAATTTCTGACACCACTACACACAATATATGGTCTCCTTTCCTGAACTCACAGGCCATGTGCCATAACATTCATTTTGCAGGACACAACTGCCCAGACGGGTGTGTCCCTCAAAGGCGTACGGGTGGTAAACCTCATATATTATGCTATCATCTACCTAAGGTGGTCATCTAATTATGCACGTTCCATCACTAGCACATCTCACATACCAATGGGGGAGAATAAACACTGTATTAGGAACACTGCATAACACCCTGTGGGACACATTTAGATGATTGGTTCTATTAACCAGACACATTGACAGTCACAGAGCATATGTATACATTCATATTTGTCGAGGTACATGCTGTTTATGACTCATACATGTTGTCATCTGTCATTACCTGTATTCCACCACCAGTCCACCTAATATCACTAGTTCTGGCTGTTTAGTTGGACTTTGCTACATTCCGATTCATAACTATGGACGTCCATGCTAATCAGGTACACGGCACTGACTTGGTCCCTATGTATTCCCCCGATGGTTTACAGACTGTCAGGTAGATGTGCTCTTCAGGTTTGGGAGGTATAGGCATCTGCTATGCCCACATAGGAATATTAATGACTTCCACTGGGTGGGCCTACTACATCTCTGCCAACCAGCACCTGCACACTTAAGCCCATTATTGCATACCCATGGTTCACCTACCTGGCACCCCTCTACAGCACTCATGAGAACTACTTACTGTGAGCGCAGCTGGGGTATGAGCACACCCCTACACATTGCCCAGTCTCCCCATCTCGGGACACATGTCATATGTTTTGTCAACCCATGTGCTATTACACTTGCACAACCTACTGTTCCATGTACAGCTACATCCTGCTTGCGTCAATGACTACAGGTTGCCTGTATAGTGAATTTTTAGTGTCCTGCAAGGGACCCCGTTATCCATGTTTAAAGTGTAGACCTTGCAGATTTCTCCCACTGGTGGTTTGGAATGCAGCAGTGTATTTACCTTTATTGCATGTCTGTATGTCTGACCGGCCTAGCTGGGCAGTGCGGGAGGTAAAGCGTTTATTTATTGGACCTCCCAGTAACATATGCCCGGTCTGAATATATGTTACCCCTAATTGCTGTAAAGTCACCTAGTTATGTACATGTGTATATCTACAATGACATATATATTTATTCTGTGTGTATGTGTATATATCAATACCTGTTGTATGTGTATATATTTATATATACATATATATATATATATATATATATATATATATATGTATATATATATATATATATATGTGTGTGTGTGTGTGTATATATATATATATATATATATATGTGTGTGTGTGTGTGTGTGTGTGTGTGTGTGTGTATATATATATATATATATATATATATATATATATATATATATATATATATATATATGTATATCAATATATATATCTACATGTATATATATTTTTATCTATATATACATCTGTGTGTCCGTTATCCAATACATTTCCCGGACATAGACACTTACACATGAGTATTGGGTTTCATCTCTGCTTCAACAGCATACTATTGCCTTAGTCATTATGACACCGACACTTCACTCCGGTGAACTTGTGATCAGTATACTGCACGTTATACAGCGGACAGATGTTGCACGTTTTTCATGTCTGGGGTACCACTGATAAGAGTGATGTGATACAGTGTCATTCAACCTATTACTAGTATGCACAGCCAATTATTCCTGCTACTGAGTTTGTTTCTGTGCACATTCATATTATTAATGTTAATAGAATGAGTGCTTGTGTTACAGAGGTTGTACATAAACATATTGATGTCTACATGTAGTTGTGCCTTTCTGCTTTTCCCGGTTTGGGGTTGTCACAGCAGAACTCCGTTCCGCTCATGGTTGGCAGATAGGTTTTACGTTCCGGGCTGCCAGCCCTGACGCACAACCTCTGATGATGGTACACCCATTCACGCATGTCTCCATGCAGATGATGCTCTAACTGGGAATTGCACCTACGTACTAGCTGACCTCCACAGGCCACTCCATTGCAACTGGCGCAACATACCCTAGCACTCCTGTGTCCATAATCGCATATCCATAGTTTCTCCAGCACAACCGTGTTGAGTTTCCATGTATAACAGCCATTATCCACCTGATATCACAGCCATGACACATCTTTACACATTGCCCTCAACAGAGCATTGGGGCCCTACACACATTTTGTACCACCTCTTGTATTCACAGGGTCTCCCTCCATTCATATTTGCACATAAGTGCCTTTCCTGGTGTTATGGATTATGAACGATTTGCGGATTACAAGTGTAGGTTGTCACAACATGAACTACATTCCGTCTGTGTATAATGTTGATGTAGCACGTCAACAATGTTATGGCCACTGGTATAACCCTGCCTATGGTGTGCATAGCGGTACTCTACTCACTCTTGTGCAGCTTTATCTGACATACGCTGCGAGCACTTTATAATACCTTACTTGCTCTAGATTCCCTTCACAACTCTTATGTTTGCTTTCATCTTTCGGCATTCATTCTTGTGTGTGTGTGTATGTGTATATATATATATATATATATATATATATATATATATATATATATATATATATATATATATATATATATATATATATATATATATATATATATATATATATATATGACTGTGGATATTTATCTATATATATATATATCTATCTATCTATATATCTATCTATATATCTATCTATCTATCTATCTATCTATCTATCTCTATCTATCTATCTATCTATCTATCTATCTATCTATCTATCTATCTATCTATATAAAAGTTACAGCTGTACAAGACAACATACATTTGCTATGCTACAAGCTGCTTACACCCGCGCAGGTGCACTTGCATCTATTTATTGTGAATTACATATGTTTATTGCCACTTCTTTGTGATTACATGTGCCTTATTCCTTATGAAAGTACCACTTTGATTGATGGAATCTGGTTAACAGCCCCATGCGAGACACGCGGTCACCTTTACATGTATAAATGTTGGCTTTACAGCACAGAGGCATTCATTACACAATAAATTAATATGTGCTATAGCCGTACCTGAACCGGGAATGCCTTTACGTTAGGCGGATGCTCTAACCACTACACTATTGTTGTTCTGCCTCATTTATATGTATAGCCATGATTCATAGCTACTCTGACATACGCCTCACCGCTTCACTTACACAGCAGGCATCCATTCTCCTGCTGGGAAAACCGCAGTACTACACTTCCGACATTCCCTATTTCCTACTGCTCTGGACCCGTGCTGCATGTCTACTCACTCCAAGGATATTCAGAATTCCTACGCTTATAGTCCTCGCACATACATGTGTTTGATTGTCAGGTGCTGGTCCGGGTTTAGGCTTGTCCGACTGGTGACTAGAACTGCCCTGTACCTGTTCAAATATCAGACGTAGCACATGGACAGAGTTAGTCCAGATTTTAACATTCTACCTGTGTTTACAGACGCAGGTGGTTGGGCATATCTGACCACATTATTAGGTCGGCACTACATAATATAGGGCGGGGAGTGGTTCCACTACATAATACAGGGGGGGGGGGTACCACGTGTTTCCCTTCACATTTGACTATTTCATTTATTTATATATACAATGAATATTATTCTGGACATCAGTTATAAAATCACTACAGGTATGCAATAGTCCTGTCAACAAATGTGACAGTTGGTTGGTGCACATATGTGTACGGACCTCTGTGATACTCGGGGACTAGTTTCTACAGTGACAGGGACAAGGCTATGACAAATCAGGGACAATCACGGACACTTCTACCATATTAGTACTATTAACTTGGAACGTGTTAACAGATTCATATCACTACTTATTTTCTGCAGTTAAATGCATCTATTACTCTTAATTGTTGTAATTAGTCATTCTCATTCAACACCTTTCCTCCAAAGATCACTGGCTTTGTGAGTGATTAAGAGGCTGGCCAGTTATTGTGCGAATGCTCTGACCATTGGTAGGGTTGACACATTGTCATATGTACAGGTTGGGATATATTCTGGGGACACCAGATTGTTTAGGCCAACACATACCCATGGTCAGTGCAGGTTTAGAACATTCATTGTTTTCCTAGATGAGAGCTTATACCTTTAGCATTTTAGTTGTTAGTCTGTTTCTTGCATGAAATACGTATTTTCTATCCTGACATGACTGCTTTAGGCAACTGTTACATGCAGTATGGTACACAGTTATTTCCTACAGTCACAAGACATTTGGCATTGTATCATTGTTGGTCAGGACACACCTACCCACACAGTGACTGTCCCTCACACAGTGGATCAGGGGGTATCCTGTTTCTGTCAGTGCCTTCATCACCCTATTTCCAAGTGCCACTATGCGAATGTGTACAATATATTCTCTCAATTATTCATGTGGGGACACGTGCGTCACTGGCAGGTGTTTGATCTTGGGTAGTAGGTTCTGCATGACCGTCTAGGGCTGGACAGTCTCATGCACCCCTACTGCACATTCAAACTTGTGTCCAGATGTCTACAGGACTGGACATCATGTCTTGATACACATTCTGATGTTTACACAAGTTACTTATCCCATGAGGGATATCCAAAAATGTAACAAGACCAATACTGACCATTCTTTTGGCTTTATGAAAATGTGCTGGGGGTTTTACATGCAAGGGATACATAGTTTGCAATCCTGAAACTGCCTAGGGTGACACTGCCTACTACATATGAGTAGTGGTCACTATGTGTAGATGTGGCTGCACCAAGCTAGTAGGCCAAGTATGGCTGGATTTAGTGGACATTCAGGTATGGGGCCGGGTTGTGTGCTGTGGAGGGGATGACGGGTATTCCATTATGCATCCAGGTGTATTGCATTTGAATGGGCCATTTCCATCAGGACCAATCTGTGGGTATGTGCCGGTGACATTTCTGTACATTTGTATCGCACATTTTAATATTCATATGTTAGTGGGATTGTGTTCTACAGTATGGCCTGTCAGGTTGTATTACAGATGTGTATACATGTTCTTTGTATTTCTTTCTTATTCACCCGCTGCTCCCTCATACACCTCCAGTTCACCTATTCTGCATACGACACAGTCTCGCCTTTGAGGATTATACCATTACCTATCCCCCCCACACACATATTCCTGACACTCTATCCATCACTGCTTTGGTTGATGGCCCATGACACGGTCAAGGTAACACATTGCATACACTACATATGTCAGGTACCTGTATGGTTGTGTGGACTACCCTGGCATATTTCACCTTCCACATGCTATACATCACACACATACATACACGCCCATACTTAACTTTCATGACATGGTTGGTACACCCGGGTAATACCCATTCAACTGTGACACATCTTGACAAGTACGGCTTGGACCGCATATGTGCAGATTTTGGCCGACTGCTCTGATCATTGGTAGGGTGCCACCTTTTCCTATGTCCAGGATGGGATATATTCCAGACACATATCCGATTGTACTGGACAACACATATCCACAGTCAACGCTACAGATAATACTGTTCCTTTAAGCCTACATGTTGCCTTATTGTTATAGCAGTTTATATGCTCCTTCTATTTCATTGTCTTGCTTATTCTATTTCTTGTCACATATGGTATGTTAAATATGGGCATACCTATTGTATGTGACTATTACATGCGTTGTGGGATATAATTCTGTCATACGGTCGCTAGATATTTACATTTATCGTAGTTTTGTTATGGACACATCTGCCCAGCTGTGTACTCTCCCTCACAATGTGGGACAGCTGGTGACCCTGACCATTGGGCTGGACATAGCTATTGGCAGCGTGCTAACATGATATGTTTCACTTCCACTTGGTATAACTATCTACACTGCGTTGGACTATGGGCACAAGGTTTTCATTGTCATTTGTTCCAGGGATGGGGACTCGCTATTCCCTACCGTGCATTTGTGCTTGCTTCTTCATTTTGTGTTCGCAGGAACTGTCTTGCATGCTTTGCATATGTTTCAGTATCCATGGACACTGACAGATGTGATTACTATTGCATGCAAATTGTCATATGCAAGCATTTTAGGATGCACATCGACAGCTGACATTTCCACGCCTCTGTGCGGCACTTCGATATGCCCGATGCACTCATGCTCGTTTCCTATGCACATGGCTGTGGTGGCAGCACACCTTCATTAATATGAATTTGGCACTACTGCGCCATCTTCACGCCACATGGTCGGTGCAAGCCTAACGCTGGCCTTGCGCCGAGCTTCATGAATCCCGGGGAATGTGTTTATTAATGTTGAGGTTCAATATTACTCCAGTCTGTTTCTGGTAAATTTATATCACCAGCCATTATATTTTTTTTCTTTATGTGATTCATGCAAGAAATGTATGAATTCCTCTAGGATACCAGCACTTGACTTTGGAAGTCGACACACTACAGCAATTGTAAACTGTTTCGGGGCAGTCTTTATTGTAATGGTTACACTATCATTAGTAATTTTAATATTATCAAATATATAAGAATCACAGTCTCATGGCATTCGTTAATCATGTGTATCAGTTAATATTGTTGTATTGTGTCAATACATAATTGTTTGCTGACATCAGTTATAAAACCTATGCTATTTCATATCATAGGTATGTCACTGTTATATATTACCCGTTTTCCTAAAACTACTTTTAATCTTATGATGGAAAATTGCAAACATTTATTTTAATTAAAGTACCTAGCTTCCATGTGTATACCACAGAAATGACAACTGCAGTTTAGACATATAATTCTATATGACTACTTCTGAGCAATTTAAATTTAACTTTATTAACCTTCCTATCTGAATGTCATAATATACTACATGCACATATATGTAGTCTAGCCGTTCTGACATTTAGCTGATCGAATACTGTTATGTAAGTCTTCGTGTAGCATTTGATTTCAAGGTCGTCTGTAAATGGGCAGTTTGCAGAGTTGGACTAACATGGTTATCAAAGCAGTAATGTGACATACATGCTTTATTATTTCTGATAGGCAAGTGCATACCAACTCATCAATAGGTTTGCCCATGAAGCTCATTCAATATAAAATGTCCCTTAAAGCCACTACTAGAAACCCAAAAGAAAGCGCTTCCGTGCATTTACATATCAGGGGCTACCCTTCACATTTCTTTTACTTATATATTTTAACTTGACAGCTGCAAAACAGTTAAGGATGGGCAAAGTCACATTCATTGGAAATGATTTTCAGAAGACATTTTCTCACTGAAATCAGCTGTCAGGTTCACAACATATAATAGTGCTATTATATAACGTTAGGGGTATATATGTTGAAAATGTTCTGGTTCAGCAGAATTACTACAGGTGTCAGCATTCCTTTTGCCTTTTTTTAACTTTGTATAGAGATGAGTAGCTTTTAAAAACAAACATTCAATGTTTAAATACACTGCACTTTTTACATATTTCAAATGTTTTTTATTCAGATCTATCTATGCATTTCAGTGGCCTTTTTCTGGTAATGTTAGTATCACTTCACACAGCATACATAGTATCAGAATTTTTTATACTCAATATAGCTAGGCACAATTCAAACCACATTTTGGAGAGAAGACTAGCTGCAAAGGAAATTATTTGAATGACAGTGGTTCTTTTAATCAAGTTCTACATAAATCACTGTGGATAAGTGAATGTACTCTTCTCAGTAACGGACTATCCAACTGACTTCCAGTTCCCCTGAAACCTCTGAAAGTGCATCTGTTAGTAAACAAACTGAAGGTTAATTTCTTACAAAAATACTAATAATAACGAAATGAAGAGTGATGATAATCCTACGTGTCATTAACAGACTTAGAAGGTCAGAATTCATTTTAACCATAGCCGCATAGTTTGTACTGGTTGTATTCATTCACTCATTAAAAGGATACCAGTTAGCAGACAAAAAGACCTTTCTTAAGGGCAGTCAATGTGCATTAGTCTTGTTAGGTGATGCACTGTGATACACATAATGTACAAGTACAAAATGAATGAATGAATAAGCTCATTAGATGATACAGACAAACGCTGGAAAACTACAGTTTCATTATAGATATAGGACAGTATGTCTCATTAGTAAGGCACAGATTTATGACTTGTAGATGAAACATTGTGGAATAAGACACTCGATACGCATCAGGTGTATTACACCATATGCACATCAACAGTCAGGTAGTCGAAGACCTGGCATACAGTATAATTTTGCATAAATTATCTGAAAAAAAGCATGCATTCATTAGATCATATCAAGGAATGTCCTATGAAGAGTACATTGTGAGACTAAGCTGCATTGGACTGTGTAAAATGCACAGCTATGTAATTTACATATGCCAGCTTACATTAGCAAACAAAAAAGCATGAATAAGTGGTACATTACAACACTGCCCTTTGTAGTTCATTTGAAGTTGCCTTACTAGAATAATGTCTTTACTATTTCCAGCTGAACCTTGCAAGCATGCACTAAGTGATATTAATGATTGATGATAATTTTATTATATTTATTTAAAAAAAATCAGAGCTTGCACATGTTAAGCATTACCTTTAAAGTAGAAATGCAGTTATCAGAAGTGTAAATGGGGTGCAGACAAACAGTCTGTTTAGAGGAGGTAAAAGTTATGCATTCTAAAATGCCATCCTGCAAATAAAAACAGCTTTATCAGCTAACCGAAGAAATATGAGGTGTGATAATTACACAAATAATCTGTGTAAAGTAATTGGGAATATATTATTTATTTAGGCATGAGCGCAAAACATTGTCCTGCTACTCTAAACACAAAACGCAATTAAATTAAATTAATAAATAGAAGTGCAATGACTCCTGGTTGGTAAGGGGTTAGCACTCCTTTTAGCCTCCCATGTGCAAATAAATTAAATTAAGAATTGTTGTATACTGTACCATGTCAAAAATGCACTTACTTTTTTTAAAGAAAACTATCCACAAATGGTCCTTATGGAAAATCAGGATCTGACACATACACTGTGAAATCCATCAAGCTGTGGAAGTAGCCACATTTTAAAGCTGAGGCTATGGTGAGGAGCACGTGTAAATTTCTGAAAATGGAAGTATAGCACAGCAAGTGTTCATGTGCAAGTGTGTCTCGGATTCTTTAAAACAAGGTACATCTGTAGGATAAATATATCATTTCATCTTGTGATGTTCCAGACATTCTTTTCAGTGGTATCTTCATGTGGCACCGGTGATAGTAGGCAAGGGCAGCACAGAACAAACATTCACTAAGTATCATCAGGCATGTGCGATTGCTGACTATAAGCAAACGTGAATTCTGAATTCCATTTGGCACTCAATTATAGTTTAAAAATGCTTCATGGGAAAATCATTCTTGGTAGACGTTTACACCATGTTGTGATCAGACCTTCTAATTGCAAATTTCTGCTGGCTGAAATCTGCTTATATTTTATCCTGACAATTTACACAATGTTTGCTGCTCCATGTATCAGATAAGGATGCAGTGAATGTATATACCATGATCTGATCCATAAATGTCAGCATAGAATGGAGTTGTCTCTTGCTCTTCCATGGTGTTTGAAATGTTACAAGTAAATCTGTTGTATATACTGGAGTATTTTGATAGTAATTCCTTCAGCATGCCCTTGTGACGTAATACCTTGATGTTTATCACAACATATCACTTACTGTCCTAACACAGAGTTGCAATACAGGGATGAACCCTACTGACAAACATGTTAAAGCAGTGACACTCTATTTATACAGGTTTATGTATGCATGTATGTATGTCCCTCCATTGTAAATGCATGTAGTGTGTTTGTGCATGTATGCACATCTGTGTGTTTGTGTCTGTGTATTTATAAGAGAGAGAGTGTGAGAATGAATATGTGTGTGTGTGTTTAATTAATTGAATGTGTGTGTGTGTGTGTTTGTGTGCGTGTGTGTGTGTGTGTGTTTGTGTGTGTGTGTGTTTAATTAATTGTATGTGTGTGTGTGCATGTGTGTATGTGTGTATAGATGCTTGTGTGTGTGCGTGTGTGTGTGTGTGTGTGTGTGTGTGTCTGCTCATGCTAGAGTGTGTGTGTGTGTGTGTGTATGTGTGTGTGTGTGTGTGTATATATACATGAATATATATATATATATATATATATATATATATATATATATATATATATACACATATTTATATGTGTGTGTGTGGGGGGAGGGGGTATCTTTCTGTCTATCTGTCTGTCCAAAGCCTTGAGTGACTACACTTCCATTCTTAACAGAATATATAACTTATTATCAGAAAAGACACAACACTTCACACAGTTTGTGCCCTCTGGCCACTTATGGAGGCTCAGTGGTTAAAATATCTCTCTCAATACTCCAGTGTCTGGAGTTCAGTCCTGAAAACTGATCACTGCCATTTTGGAGTTTGCATGTTGTTCCAGTGTTTATGTGGGTTTTCACTAGATATTCTTGTTTCTTTTTCCAAATTCCCAAAACATGCTATTTGACTGGCTGCTTAAATCTTACTGTGTGTTGCATTCATATTATTATTGGGACCCTTGCTGTGGCTAAGAAGATCAGAGACAGACCATATAATTTATTCAGTTACCAAATGAATAATTCATATTATAATGGCAACATTACCTGCATAATCTTTTTGCAAGTAGTGCTTCAAGTTCATTTTATAACTGGAGCAATTTTGCCTTGTGCTAGACTCTCAGCCGAGCAGTTTCATGTTCAAGCTGCACTGATTATATGAGTCTAAGTAAATATGTAATGAAATATGCCCCAGAAGGTATGTATGGCATCAGTTTATACAAGACATCTGTGTCTGTGACACTGTAACACATATAGAACTATTTAGCAAAACGCTTACATGTACTGCAGCAGGAAGGAACATTTCAAGCACAGACTTTGCCCATTTAAAGCAAGCAAGGATATCTGCAATCAGTCTGTGTGTTTGCTCATTTTGTGCTCCAGCTTATGTGTAAGTTGATTAAGTAAATCATAAACGTAAAAACCCATGATCATGTGACAATTTAGTAACATGTGACTAGTGTTTTCAGTGTATATAATGAAAGCCAGGATGTAATATAGTCTGATGAAGTGGGATACATACCTACAAAAGCGCTTATGTCTTTTACTTTGTGGTTTGTTCTACAATAAATATTTTTTATACTGGAATCTGCAGCCTATTCCTGGTCCTTCTTGGGTTTATATGTTTTTAGATATTATTGATTTTTTGGACCTGGAAACCTACATTTAGTGGTAGCTGTTTTTTTTTTACTTTTAAGAAAATCATAAGTCAGTGACAGGAGAACCTTTGAACAAAAATGTGCAGGTGGCATGCACTATAGTATCGTGTATAGTGGCAGTATCATGTGGTAATGTACTGGGACAATCCATGCCAGCAGCAATGTCAGTTCATGCAGTAAATATCAGCACTGTTGCATGGTATAGCAGTGGCACTGTGAATTGTTTTCCATGTTTTTGCAGCAGATGTAACTATAGAATAAAACAAATTAGCAATGATGGGGGAAAAAGCTGATGCAATGTGCTATACTTTGCCTAATGGTGTCACTATAAACTCTTCCTCATGTTTTGGATGAGGTGATCTGAAGTAAATCTATAATATCTTGTCTGTTTTAAAATCAATATATATAGTTAAACTGAAACCATTTTGAAGGATTCTAAGTTCTTATGCTAGGACTGCAAGAGTGACATTTAGTTGTTCTTTTGTTTTTGTTTTATGAAGGAATCCATATTCCTATGAGAGAAATAAAAAGTCACATTTAGACATTTTTCTGTGGACACTGCACTCTTTAAGTGGGACAGGAAGATTTGCCTGCTTGATTGAATTAAATAATTAATAGTAATAAAAGAAAATAGCTGGTGAAACAGCCTTAGGTAAAGTATATGTGAAATAAACAATAAAGAAAAAACACTTTCTATTCTATAAAAGAGACAAGTTTTAATTAATAAATTAAAAAAAAACTTATGTCAAGTTCTGCAATCTGGCTCTAAGGTAACTATCAATTACAAAGATGGGCAATTTACATCTCAGCTTTTAACTAAATAAGACCTCGGTCTGTGTAAATGATACTGCCAGTGAATACGGGAGTATACCCCTAGTGCAGGTATAGATTTCAGATTTCTCAAAGAGCAATACCTGGACGGTAGCAGACTGCACTATTACAAACATAACCTTGGAATGCTGCAAAAATTGCTGATAGCCTTATCATGTGGCTCCAAGCAATGTCCCCACCATTTTAATTCATTGAAATGGGAAGGAAAGTGAACATGAGAGAAGATCAAGCAGAATAACACAAAGAAGGATACAGGGAAGGAGTGCGGATGGAGAAGGAAGTTTTTTTTTTTTCTTATGGAACAGGTATCATTTTCATATTTTTAAAAAAATGCAAAGTGGAGCAATGTAAAGGAGGAGCTGGAGGATGGAAAGAAGGCATAGGGATGGAATCAGGAGCCAGGAAACAAACATAAAACACACACAAAACCAAGAGAAGTGCTTACACAAACAGGTAGGGCATACACATACTGACAGACTGAAGATAACTGGTGTTGAGGAGTATTGGGCTAGAATCAAGCGAGAGAGGTGACACTCTTGTATGGGGGCAAAATGACTAGGGATAGAGCGGGGTCTCATCACTTTTTCACTCTGTTTTAGGTATGACCAAGACAGAGGTCAGTCTTGCATTAATTGCAGGGTCATTTCTCAAATGGGACAATAGGCAATTCTGGGCAGCAATGCAACTCTGATAGGCAATTCTGGACAGCAATGCAACTCTGCTATCACTTAAGGATGGTCTACGGGTGGTCAATGCAGGCATCAAGCTGTCAGACGACAAACTCCATCACTACCTCCTCCAACTCGTTCTGGGTCATACAGTGGGACCTACTGTCAGTTTCATCAAAGAGTGTGACAACACCCCAATCTGATGATCTTCTACAATAGACCATCAAGGAATCCCCAGTTCTGCTCCTCAACACATGACCTATGTCAACCAACAGAAATGCAGGCCTGGAGGCAGATAATGAGCTAGAGGAAGAAAGCCCAACAGGATAAAAGAATAGAGACTGCTGCAATACCTTTCACCAGTGTGACTCAGACTTATAAAGTTGCATTACAAATGCTGAAAAATAAAATAACAAATATCAAGTTAGGGTAGAAAAGAGGGATAGTGCAAAGAGAGAGCAAGAAGGGGAGAGAGGGAACAAAAATACATTGGGCTATCAGCCAAACAGGTAGCTACAAGAAGACTAAATGTCTTCTAGGTATGTAGTGATATCAGGGGATGTAATTATGACTAATCCAGAATGTCATATGTTGGAAGATGTATTTACAAAGGTATAGTTAAATATTACCAATGACCTTAAGGATTTATGTGTGACACTATTGTTAGTAATATGTTATTGGGCAATAGAGCACATGGAAGTTATATGTGGTTATACTTGACTGTCATGTTGCAGGGCTATGTGTTTGAACACTATAGCCTGAGGGAAAGAACTACCTTAAAGGAAAAAGAACAGACTAGGGACCAATTGCCTTCATCTAAGGGTTTATTCAGCAGATGTTCCAATATAGTGCAACCCTTGTCCAGGACATTCCTACCTTCATTATCCATGGCCTAATATATTTGTTTATTTATTTGCCCTTGTTAACTGGGAAAAGTCTGACTGGTAAAATCCATGTTCAGCACAGGCCTAGGGAGAAAAGCTCCGGATTTAAGTTACACATGATGTACATTTATAACTGTAGGGCAAAAACATCTATACATGAGATTATTTACATGATTTTTAAATATTTTTAAATATTTCTTACATGAACATAGCATTTTACCACAAAAAAAAGAGAGACGTTAACATAAATTTGCTAATTACTGAATATAGAAATAACATACAATAACAATTAATATATTTATAGCATGATGGCTGTATGGAAAAATCAAACTGGGGTGATTTAGTTGTATCACAGAAATATGATGTTTTGGGGTGATAGGTTTTTCTATCTCAAGGTCTGGTATATTGAAAAGATCCCCTATAGCAGTGAATTAGCAGCATCCAGTACTGTTTGACTGTAAATTCTGCCAATACCTCTATGTTTGCCTGGCAGAAACCTCAGAAATTTAATTAAAAGAAAACATTTGCCAGCCTCCTATGTGTACATATCAAGCCAAAACATAATACCCTGAGGCATCCATGATGGACAGAAGGTAGGATCTTTGTGAATGGTAAATGAGCTATGGCCCCAGATCCTATCTAGGATCCCATGTCTTCCCTCTCTCTCCCCATAAGGTGCCTTTATGCCAATATGATGGATCAATTCCTTTTGAGGGAGTACTCCCATACTGGTTATGGCTTACATTGTGCTTGGAGCATGTGAACCATACCAGCTGCCTTAGCTTAGCAGGTTAGGTCCAAGAGGCCAAGATTCACATCTCTTTCACTAGCCATAATTTTCCTATAATAGATTTTGGGAGTATGATTTCAATACTGAAGCCAGGAAAGCATACTTTGCAATGGAACTACCATTCTGTACTTTCCCAAAAAGGAAATATGTCCTTTTGTGCAGTAGAAAAATTTTAATGGCAAAATTTTTAGCAATCTGTTCCTTGAAGAATTTTCACAAGGGTGTTAGTTTTAATTAAATTAATTTGCTAAAAGTGTTATATGGATGTGCACCCAGGTAAATATTCTATGTGCTCCATCTAATGCTCATGTACTGTATGTTTGGTTGTCAATAGTTATAGAGAGAGTTTTATCCCAATTAACTGTCAGCCTAGACAGTTCAGTGAGGGTATCCAATGTCGACAGTGGATGTTGGAGGTTATTTTCAGGCTGATGCAAATATAACACATGACAACTTGCAAACCATAAGTAAGAAGCCTTTGTAACCAGGTGGATGTCCTAGTCATTATACTGTGATTTAGTTTAACAACTAAAAGACTCTACAGCCAGTATGAACAGAAGTGTAGATCATGGGTGACCTTATCTTCTCTCTTAGTAAATTTGAAAAGGCTTGTAAGTTGTGTTATTAGTTATTACTTTGGCCTAAAGATTGCTGTAAAGGAGTTAGCATCAGGCTGGAAAATTGTCCTCGAGCCCTCATACTTTGTAGCACTAACCAAAAAATGTCCCAGTGGTGAGAGTACATGGGCATTGCTGAACCCTGCAGGTCAGCCTATACACCATTACAGTGTGCCATACCAGAGACAGACAAGAAACTGTCAGCATATAGCAAACAGCCATTATGTAATCTGATATATAATATGTGACAGAGCAGTCATACTGTAAGAATGCCATGGATATACCAGTAATAAGTGGCACATGCATGGGCATTTATTGGGATGATGCAGGGCAAATATAGAGAGATGGTAGCTTAGTTGTTGTAGGACTCTCTGGGCTACAACAGTCCCCTCACAGCTGGGAGGACAGTTAGCTTGCACGGGACAGGACTGAGGATATGGTGTAGCTGCAAATGGACTCAGGAACTGAGAACACTGAATTTGGGTGCAAGAGATGGACTCAGGAACTGAGAACACTAAATTCAGGTGCTACAGATGGACTCGGGAGCAGGTACTGGTGTGTTTGCTGCAGATGGACTCGGGAACAGGGAACAGCAGGTGCTGTTGTGTTTGCTGCAGATGGTCTCAGGAACAGGGAACAGGTACTGGTGTGTGTGTGTGTGTGTGTGTGTGTGTGTGTGTGTGTGTGTGTGTGTGTGTGTGTGTGTGTGTACTGGTGGCTAGAGAACTCAGGATGCATGGTGGTGGGTAGATAATACCACAGGCATGAACCCTGTACCTTGGGCCCAGGTGGCAAGAGCCTGAATTCCCTACCCACCACCATTTGTAAAAAATGTGAAGATTTTTGCCTCATATTTGTTCTGTTCTGTTCCTCATACAATCTGTGGTTTCTGTATTTTTGTTCTTTACCCAGTCAGTAGTGCAGTGGTGCAGTGGGAGCATTATTACCTGACAGCTGTAGCTTCTCTGGTTTGATTCTTGGCTGGCGTGCCTTCTGTGTGGAGTTTGCGTGTCTTCTGTGGGTTTCTTCTGGTGTCTTCCCATCTTACAAAGGCATGGGCTTCTGCTGAAAGTTGACTTTTGTTCCAAGTCAGACTTTCCTGGTTAACAAATATTAAATAAATAAAAATGACAGGTATTTGAATTTCAGACTTCATATTCTTCAGAAAGTACATGGTAACACAAAACCTTAATTTTCTAAGTTTATAAGATGGATATTTGAAATTTGTCCCTATTTTTGGGACTGTATTCCCCCATCACTGGCTTCGTCCATGTGTTTGTGCTAAGCTTGAGAGCTATGGTGAGAACTGAATTCACTGAATATGTTTGGGGGCTGCATTCCCCCACCACTGGCTTTGCCCATGTGTTTTTTGTTAAGAGGTTGAGAGTGTGGTGATAATTGAATTCACTAAATGTAGACATTTAAGTTTCAGTCTTCCACTCATTTGCAAAACAGCTCATCTGGAGTATTGGTATGTTGCTCTGACTGTTTTGTACAGAGTCCTGGGTTCAAGACTTGGCAGTGAAATGTATGGTGATGACAAAGCATTTTATTCTAGAAACTTTCCAACATTATACAAGCAATGTTTAAAATGTTTCCCTGGTTTGTGGGCTTTCATCACCCCCCAATAAATTTTGGCTTTTTCCAGATTTCTTGTGCTGCAAAGTTCAGAGATGCAGCTGAGTGTTGAGTAGATTTTACATGGAGCTGAGAGCTGCTGGGGAACAAATGTTTAGTGCTGCTTATGCCGATAGTGCTTTCATCATTAATAGCACAAGTAATGCACTTGCTTTTGATGCAGAAGGTTGTGGGTTCTACTCCCACAGTAGCTGGATGAATTGCTGATATTGTACTGTGTTGCAAAGGAGGTGGATGCTACAGTCCCTTTTGGCAAAGATACCTAGAAACTATGAAGCTGTTATCAGTTTGCCATCCATTTCCTATTGCAATATTACTAGCTTATCATTTTTTTAGTGTAACATAGGCAATTTATTCCTCAAGGGCAACAGGCACTTTATTTGTAGATGAAACAATGAAATATAAAGTTGTTTGCTAGCTGCAACCTCTTCATTAGTTGCAGATCTCTTTAATGTGGAATTATTTAGATGACTTTTACTTCTTCAGAGATTGTGCATATTTACTGATACTGGTGGACTGTAAAAGTGTGAGTAGACTTTTATGACGGAAATGTTCTGAATTGGGCAGTTTTGTCATTATTGGTGCATGTCTTTTGTTTCATTGTTTACTGGAAAAAATGTTCAAAGCAATAAATTTAAAATGCTCTCAAAAACTGTACTGTATTGTACAAGGAATATAATTTAATAGAATTAGGAAGGTGTATCAAAGAGCATGTGTATATTTTGTGTGCAACGGGCCTGTGATTTGAAAACAGCCCAAAGTTAATCTTTATCTGTCACTGGCAAACTGTATTTTCTTTGAATGTGGGTTTCAATGCTGTTTCAATGAATGTGAGTTTCAAGGGCAGAGAAGTTTTACTGCTAAGTCTATTTTCATTGTGAGATTGCATTGCTTTGTTTAGCAGATATCTATTAGTGTTTGTGCTGTAAAATGCAAAATAAAACTTTCAAATGAAATCCAAATAGTCACAGATGTAAAGCAGTATGCAAATTACAGTGTTTATGGCAAATTGGGTGAAGGGCGGCCGCGGTGGTACAGAAGTTAGCATTGCCGCCTCACAGCAAGAGGTTCACCAATTCGATCCTCAGCTGGGGTGCCTTCTGTGCAGAGTCTGCATGTCTTCCCTGTGGTCGCATGGGTTTCCTCTGGGTGCTCCGGTTTCCTCCCACATCCCAAAGACATGCTGCAGGTGGATTGGACACTCTAAATTGGCCCTAGGTGTGAGCATGTGTGTGCCTTCTGTGGAAGGTTGGACGCTGGGCTGGCAACCTGACACTGTAAAAACTCCACTGCCAATCATGAGCAGACAGGTGATCCACTGTGGTGACCCATAACCAGGAAAAGCCGAAAGAAGATGGCAAATTGGGTGAAATAACCAAGGAATGAGACATTGGAATGGCTGCAGGGGGGAGGCTCCATTCAATCATGATTTTGTGAGGGGGGGAAGGTCAGCAAATTCAAAGACAGCCCTGGCTAAACTAAACCTCTCAACTGTCCAGATGTTTGCAGAATTAATAGATTTTTGCTTCTTATTTTTGCTTTGTTCCTCATAAAATTTGTGATTTTTCTGGCAAATCATTTAGGAATTAAGTTACTAAATAATGACAGACATTGAGTTTCAGACATCATAACCTTCATAAAAATGCATGCTAAAGCAAGACCTGTTATTCTATCAACTGTCTTTATACAAGAGCAATTTTAGTACTGTTTGTATGTTCCCCCAATATATTTGTCCTTGTCCAGATTTCCTGCATTAAGAGGTTGAGAGGTACGTGCAAATAAATCGCTTTATAGAATTTGGAATATCCAAACCTCTCAACTGTCCCCAATTTTGGCTCAAAATGTTGCTCTCCCCTAATAATCCCTCTGCAAAATGGCAATTTTGGAAGAAAATGTGGAGGGTTTAATATTATAAATAACTGTTATGATCAGAGCTATAGATTACTTTTATTTCAGAAATGCATGTAGATTCTCTTATTTTGTCAGCTGCTCAAGTTAACAGTACTAATATTAAAAATAGTGTCCCTTCTTTGACAGGTTCCCAGCTGTATTGTGTAGCAATTTTATATTTTTGCATCTCATGTTTGGTCTGTTTTTCATAAAATTGTGGTTTTCTGGCAAATTAGTGGCAAATCGTTAAAGATTGAACTTAGAACATTTGAGTTTCAGATTTCATACCCTTCAAAAAATTCATACTAATTCAAGACCTACTACTATTATCTTTCTAAGATTATAAGAGCAATATTTAAAAATTGTCCTTAATTTTGGGCCTTTGTCCCACTTCTATGTATGGCTTTGTCCAGATTTCTAGCTCTGAGGTTGAGTAGTACGAGTGTCAGAGCCATCACCATCAGCCAGAGACATATCAAATTGTGACATACTTGCACCCCTCTCCCCCAGGTAGTGAATCTGGATGTGTCCAAGCAAGGCAAGGAGTAGTTAGGCAGTGCAAGTGTGCAGAGTATATCCCCATCCAAGGTAGGCACACGTACAACAGTGGCTTTTCATTTGTCCTTGATTTTGCAGAATGTTCTGGTTTTCTGTCATATTTTTATACTTTTGATTTATGCTTATTATTGAGAAAATGCATGCTGTTGCAGTGCCCTGTTGCTCTGTATTTAAGTAGCAATGCTTTTATGACCATTAGGTAAGCTTGTCAGAGATTGTAAGATGCAAGTAAGCTTTAATAAGCATACCATTAAAGAATTACCAACATCAAAATCCTTTTTGTTGTTGCCATGCAGAGAATATTTACATAACTAGATAACGTATAAGCCTTAGGTATTGAAATTCATATTGCAATATTTGTAATAAAGGACAATATTACAGTATTTTCAGAAGCTCATTACATTTGTCGGAGACTTGCAGTCACCTTTGCAGACTTTACCCATAAACTAAACAGAATGCCAATCTATCATGTGTGGTCCATAACCTGTGCAGTAATCCTTTAAGCAATTTATCTTGAACTTATTTCTTGTTTGCTGTTCATTGTTACTTTGATCATGTCTTCCTCATGAAAAAAGTAGATAGTTGTTCTCAGGCAGCAGGTCTTTTTTTGGATAAGAAACATTTTTACAAGTTGAGGTATCACAGAGATTGCTACTTTCAGCATGTTACTTGGTACTTTTATAAAGCTGAATATAAATTATAATTAGAAATGCAGTGCAAGGAGAAGTGGTTTGAGTTGAGTGCTGCTTGTTTTTTTATACTTGATTTTGACTGGCATTCCAGTAATGTATTTAAAAAGTAATTTATTTTTTCATGCCTCACAACCTTTTTGTTTCCATCTAGATATTAAGTAAGCTGTCGTGTAGCCAATGCATTGAAATACTTTTTCTTCTACTCTTCATTTTGTCTTGATTGGACTCTCATAATGATGGTTTAGCACCCAGGGCAGCATATTTAATTAAAGTTCCAGTTGTTGTGGTTTTGAGCACAGCTCCACCCCTTCTAGTTGGCCACACCTCTTCCCATTGGCCCCACCCATTCACCTGTCTCCTGCAGCCCCCCTTTAATTTGAAGTCACCAGCCACCACTGGTGGATGTGGAATGCTACAACAGCTTGGGCCTTTTTGTAGCATGGCTGTCAGGACCTCATGGAGCAAGTAAATATGGTCACTGGTTACAGTACAGTGAATGAGCAGGATTGATGAGGTGTCATTGACATGACTGGTTATGCATTCACCAAGGTAACCCATCTGGCACAGGAGCAAAGGGCTATAGGCAGGGTCTGCCAACAAGGTCAACCTTAACCAACAGAGAGGATTTCCTGACCTCTCTGTCTTGGGGCCATGACAGCTCACATTCTTCTGATGTTGGATTTGATTTTGGAACAGAAATGCACCAACACTTAGCATGTATATTAGCAATGTCACAAGTAATTATCATCTAGCATACAGGACAATCCACACAAGCTGCCAGACTCAGACCCATACAGCTATTGAGCAAGGCTATTTAGTTGCTACAGGCACATTGGGAATACAACAGTATGAGACTGCACCACAGCAACAACAACATATGGCTGCACAAGATATACTACCTTCAGATTTTTAATTGCACCATGTTACACATTTACTTATACTGGAATGTGGGTGTTTGGTGAAGGGTACAATTGTATAATTTGGTATGTTCATGTGTTTTCGCAGTTGCTTCATTGTCCAGTTTCTCCACCATGAATATATGCATGTCTGATGTCAGAGGACCTGTCTGATCCCAGTGATAATGGCAGTCACATCCCAGTGCAGTCGGTGGTGATGGTGACAATGTTAGATACGGGTAATGTGATGGCCATATCTTCTCTCCTTCCCACAGACTCAGCTGCTGTATCTGTGCAACCCACCATTCCCTCACAGGATGTGACAGGAGGACATGATTTGGATGACACATCAGTACATGCAGCAACTGCTTATCTAGTGACAGTACCATATATGGTTGCTGCCAACACCACTGTGCATGGGGAGGGTAACAGAGGTCCATGTGCCCATGGCCAGCAAAGTCATGTGTAATGATCCCTTCCTGAGCTGAGTTTTTTCTATAACCACCACTTAGCATATGGGCAGGATCATCATATATGGACAGAGTGAAGCCAATGTTGCTATAGCAGAGCTGATTGTGGTAGTATGTGATCTGTTTGATGACCTGTGGGAGAGCCTGGTCCATTTATGTACAATATTTGAAAGGTAGTGTAGAGCATCTGTATGCAGCAGTTGCCCCTGTGTGGTCAACTATTGTGGTCATTGCCATTCTCATGGTCAGTCCTACTACACTTGTGGTGGGAAAGCCCATCATAGAAGGACAACAGTATGGTCTTGGGCCTTAGTTCCCCCTCATTCATATCTCTATCTAGTGTTAAGGGCACTTCAGGACATCATGCATTTAGACACAGATGAGGAGTTCATGTTGACACTACCCATAGCACAACATACCATTCAGCTCATGAAGCCCTCCATCCTGTGTGTGTGTGTGTGTGTGTGCGTGTGCGCGTGTGCACGCGTGTGTGTGTGTGTGTGTGTGTGTGTGTGTGTGTGTGTGTGTGTGTGTGTGTGTGTGTGCTGTGGATTGTACTTGTGACTTTCTCCTGGAGAAGGCACCCCTATGGATAGGGACATACATGTTGATGTACATATCCTCTGTGGGTTCCATATAACTGTCTATCAGACTGCAACACAGAGTGCTATACCTTCTGCTGTAGATGTGCAATCCAAACTCACACATGCCCATCAGCTCTGTTCTCTTCTGACTAGGTATACACAATGGAGACACCCCCCTGACTAGTTTTCCTGTCTCCCCACACTCACCAACTCAAGAGACATGCACTCAACCACAGCACTTACATGCACCCCGCTCTTAGGTAGTGTCACCGCATACTGCACCATCCCCCCTCATTTAGTAATCATTCTATCTGCCTCCTCCATGTGCTCCTCAGCAGGTACCTCCTAGGCCACTGACTCAGAGAAGTCTTCTTGAATGTGTCTCCCCTGCCATATTGGTCTGTCTGCTGATATGCATAATATTGCACATTGCACATATTTTGCTGCATGTTTCTTGGTTGTCCATTGGGACAACACTGGAGACATCTTGACAGTAGATGTAAGCCGTTATCAATCTAAGCACGTATTTAACAATGTTTCTGGTCTGTGACAGGACTGTGTTGTAGTCATCCTCTGCATCAGACTGTCAGGATCTTATTGGTTTCATTAACCTTGACTCCAGGTCATATCTGGTATTGCTTGTAAGATGGTCCTGTGGCAAAATACCCAACACAAATTGCTGACATAGCTCACGTGTGCCAGATATGGAGATTGTGAGCATTGACTGTGTGACCAACTGACACCTTATGTAGTATAACTTGAGCTTTGCAGACTACCTGACAGCTAATGGAGTGGAATCATTTACAGTTGATATGCTGTTGTGCCTGTTTCCCAGGTTGGACCTTAATGGCAAGTTGGGTGAAGCCAGTGGCTTTCAGTACAACAGAGAAACAGGCAATTGTATATTATTGCTTCTCAGTTCTATAGTACATGAATACCACAAATGCACCTCCATGTACAGTAGCACAACACTGGCACACTGGTTGAACAACCTTGAATCAGATGCTTGGTATGTGTCCAGTGGTTCTCCACTGGTCAATGGAAGGTTGCAGTTGCCAATATTCTCAAAGGTCTACATACCTTGGTGTCCACAAGGATGGGTACTCCATGCATACCACGTCCCTACATATTATAAGTGACACATGTATATCAGCTCCTTCAGGGTGTCTCTGCCAACATGTAGCAGGCCACTATTCTGTGTCATGGAATGCATGGCATTTTAGGCACATAAGGATGACTCATTAGAGTTAGGGATGATATCACACACCCCAGTGGCTACTAGCTGCAAGAACAGACCCCTGTATTTACTTATCTGTTAAAGAGGCAGCTAGCAGGAGCATATTTTCATGGTATCTCTCTCTGTCTCTCTCACACTGAACTCCTGGATCTTATTGCAGTCAGCAAATCTGCCCAGTAGTGTTGTGTTCCTTAGTATTTGTGCATTTCTGAATCATGCCACCAAATTGTTTGCATTTGCCATGACCCTCATTTTAATAATGTTGCTCAGTTCCATCTCTTACATGCTTATTTGCATTGTATTCTGGTTGTGGTATCTTAGGATCTCTTGAAGTCTCTCTGAACTGTGGCTGCTCATTACAAAATGTTGCCTACGTGATTTTTGTTTCTGAAGCTCAGGGTTCTTTATGAAACAGTTGATTCTATATAGGCCAATGGAAAATGAATGCAGCATTTCTTTAAGAACAAGATGAAGCTGAGTACCAAAAAAAGAAAGAAATGTCATGCTTACCCATGATAAACCTGATAAAAATCTGTGAATATGTGGCTCTTGTTTAATACATAATAAGATGAAATAAACCATAGAACTATGAATAAGGCAAGAATAACACATTTCATGAATCTGTCTTTTAAACCACTTTCAAAATTCAGTGTTTTATTTGAGCATGTTTTATTACATGCATTAAAACAAACTTCACATTAATATTCTTTTTTTTTCACTCAACACACTTTCAGTATTGTTACTTCAGAAAAAGTAGGTATGAAGGGAAAGTCTTATCTCTTCCAGGAAGAGTCTGGTGCCATTGCTCTAAACCTCTTAGCACAAAAAATCTGCATAAACCCAAAAATAATGGAGGGGACCATAGCCCAAAAAGAGGAACACATTTTAAACATTGCTCTTATAAATGTAGAACATTGCTAGAATAAAAGGTCTTGTATTACCATGTGTTTTTTGAAGGAAATGAAGCCTGAAACTCAAATGTATGTCATTATTTAGTGAAATTAATCCTCAGTGATTTGTCACAAAAATCTAGAAAACCACAAATTTTATGAGGAACAGACCAAAAATATGAGGTAAAAATCTGGACATTCTATGAAAATCTAGGCAGCTGAGTGGTATGCCTGATGCACAATTTCCTGTGAGTCAGGGTACCAACATAACAGCCCAAGATAAATTAATTCAGCTAATACAGAAAAATAAAAGGAAAGTTAAAATATTTCTCTTTGCATTGTACTGAGCAAGGATGAGGGGATCAAGATGTAGAAGAATCAGTGCACCTGGCCGACAGTGACCATGAAATATTGTGTTTCATGTCTTCAACTACAGAAAAGTAGATTACTTCAAGGTTCAAAGGAAGTACAGGGAGCAAACAGCTTATGAATAAATATAAAGATGAAGAAAAGCTAGTTGCAGAAAAGGGAGAAGGGGAAAAGTACACAGGTAAAAAAATGCAAATATAAAGAAAATGTAGCAGGAGGATAAAGAGTGAGGAAACCATTTTTAGATGCATAGTAGAGATAAGGAAATCAAAGAGTGAACTGCAGAGGCTGGTCAATTAATGTAAAGAGTACAATTAGTTTGGAGAAAGGTATTCTGAATCATTTCTTCAAATCCATTTTCACAAAAGAGAAGTAAGGAAGAGTGCCACCCCAGGAAGATGGAAAACAGAATAAGGGGAGGAGTCCCATACTAACTAAATTCAAGTAGGAAGTGAAGATTGTACAGGGCTGAAAAAAGATATGGGCGACAGATTCTGAGAAGGACCAATAGCTGTCAGAGTGGTCTGAGACTCAACAACTAAGGCTCAGGACATAGATATGTTACATACCTGATTTGTGTTATTATAACCCTAATGATAAATGCCATCAGGGAGGAACGAGCCTAGTCAGTATAGATTTTGAAAATACTTCAGTGTAGTAGCAACAACAGAAATTATCCACCAGGTACAAACTAAGAAAGCTGAATGTAAGACCAGTAAGGTGCAGGGATGCATCCTTTGAATAAACTCTAGAAACAAAGATGGAGTACTGTGTTCAGTTTTGGCACAAATGCAAGGGTTAAGATATGAAACTAGTCAAGAAATATAAAGAAAAAACTACAAGGTAATAAAGAGAATGGAGGACAATGGCTATGATAAAAGGTTATATGAGATATATTTACTTGAAAATAGAAGACATAGCAGAGAAATGTAATGCTTTCAGATTGAGTAAAATGAAGTGCAGGCTAATCTTGACATGATTCCCTTTCCAGCCTGCTAACATCCATCTCAGGTTGTACAGATTTGTTAACTAGGCAAGCCCAGTGAGCACATGCCCCTTTTCATGGGCATCCAGGGAGCACTGTCTGGTGAAGGGCTTTGTTTAAAGTCACACAGGGTGCAATGAAATTACACAATGTACCCTTCAGTACAGGAAGCAGCTCAGCTCAGGCCCTTAGTCTTCTGTACTAAATGATAGACATGCTTATAAACAGGTATTCAGGTTCTCAATTTTAAACACATCACAGTGGTAACCCAGCAATTACATGTGCCAATTTTGCTGATAAATAATTTTATAAATCAATTAGTGTAGTATTGTTTCCCAAGTAATAAATTTTGCATTAACGTTTAATATTTAAATACTTTATATGCAAAGAGCATAGTGCTTGGGACTGTAAGTATTAAAAGCATCCATAAGGATACAGCCTTTATGAAAATGGTCATGAGTAAAGGGTTGCCGTGTATTTTTATACATGTTATCAGAATTCAAATGCTGTATGTAAACAAGTATGAAATTATTTGCTACACTTCAGAATATACTGAATGTTTTAAACAAACAAGCCATTTAAACTTTTTCATGCATTTAAATAAAATCCCTTCAAGTAAAGATTTTATGGTAGAAAAAACTGTCTCAAGAGACAAAACAAAACTCTGCACACTGTTTCCTCAAGGTGAATTCAGACATTTTCATCTACTCTCACATCTATTAATCATAAATTCTTTTGTCACAAAATAGGTACCTAGCTGTCTTTTAACTCAGACTTTATGTAATTAGGAGTTCTAAAATATAGCCAATAATGACGAGTAAAAGCTTAAAATAAAATACACACAAAATAAATTATTTTGACTCTCCTTACGCTATGCTGTAATAGTTTATTAAATTGTTGTAATATTTTATTTACACTGTCCGTGGTTCAACTGGTAGTACACTTCCATTTGGTGCTGGACGATCAGAAAACTATGCGTTCTATTCTTACAGTAGAAACATGAACCTCTGGATTCTCAAAAGCTTGTACGGAGTGCAAGATGAGTGCAGGAGCTCATGCAGGCAATATGTCTGCAGTGCTATCCAGGAACAGCCGTCAGGGGCGTGCACGAGAGCTCCAGCACTAATCTTGCATGAACTAAGCCCTGGTATGCAAATCACCTCATTTGCAGGAGAAATCCATGCAAATGAGGTGGTTTTGCAATCCAGGAAGCTTGCAATAGTCTGTGCAAGACTAGTGCAATCTGCACAAATGTACGCAGTTAGTAACCGAGTGCATTTCTGCAAATTCCAAAACGGAGCTATGACAGCTCCAAATAAAGGCTGCATATCATTGAGGAAGCATACCAATGGCCAAGTATAAAGCCATTGGCATTGCAAACTGTGTAACAAATAAAAAAAAAAAACTTTTAATTTTTTTTTCACTGATCTTGGCTGCCTAAGCATAGGGCAGTGGCGCACAAACAGGATCGGGGGGAAAATAAGAAAATAAACTTAAAATGAGCATTCTAACTAAAATCAGTATTCTGACATGCAAATCAATGGCAGGCAGAAGGCAACCTGGCCAGTGAGTAGTGGTTGCTAAGGGGGGATGCTCAGTGTGAGACATGTAACTATCATTAGCAGGCAATCCTATGCAAATGAGGGGAAGGATAGTGATTCCCAGATTTCCCCAGGGTGTGAGGCAGGTGTGCAAGAGTTTAAATAGCTAGGTGAAAGACTAGGATATAGATGACATCATGGGGGGGGGGGTGTCAAGCATACTGTAAGTGGATTGGAGACCTGTGGCTAAGGATTGCACCTAGCTTGTCACAGCTAAGCTAGGGGTGTGTCTAAACCTTCCTAGCACTCTTTACAAAGTGTAAGTGGATGTGCATGCCACACTCTGGATTTTACAGGAAGAAAAAGGAAGTTAAATCAGGAATTAGCAACTCTGTGCACATTTGAGTAGACTATTTGCGCAGCACACACCCCGGCCTTAAACAAAAGGGCAATGGGAAGGGAAAACAGCAGTTGGAAGGTAATCAAGGAGAACTAGCTTAGCTGATAGATGAAATCTATCAGAAACAGCCAGTTACACAGGCAGCAGACCAGCCTAGCCCAGCACACCACTATAAACTATGCAAACACCTTTCCCCCTTGTTTTTACTAAAATCTCTGCACTACCAGTGTATACAGATGGGGAAATTTTACAAAACGAAAGCAAGAGAAAAAATATTAGGGGCTGCTTTTGCTATAATAAACCAGCATGTGCAAGAGGCTGAGGGTGGTGAGGATGTGAATGCTGCTGAGCAACCCACAGTGAGGAGACGGAGAAGAGTGTACAGACCCAGTGTAACCTACCAAGGACTACATGAGCTGGAGATAGTGGAGCGCTATAGGGTGGACAGGGACCTCCTACAGCAAATTGTTGAGCTGTGCCGGCCACGCCTCACACAGAGAACTTACAGAGGGGAACCCATCCCAGTGGATACCAAGGTATATGTAGGCCTAAGAATACTAGCTACAGGTACCTTCCAAAGGCCAACTGGTGTTATGATGGGGATTTCACAGGCATCAGCATCCAGGGTATTCCACCAGTTCCTGGATGGCATGTCAGCACATGTCGGTGAGCACGTATATTTCTCCATCACCTGTGAGGCGTTGGCCAGCAATATGCGTTTCTTCCACCAAATAGCAGAATACCCTGAAGTGATGGGTGCAATAGACTGCATGCACATATGCATTAAAGCACCACCTGGTCAGCGGGGTAGGGTCTACATCAACCGCAAGGACTTCCCCTCCATCAACTGCCAGGTCGTGTGCGATGCCCAGGGCATAATTATGAATGTGTGTACTGGCTGCCCTGGAAGCTACCACAATTCCTACATCTGGCATCTCAAGCAGCTGTACCAGACATTTGCCATTGTGGACATCTCACATGGTCACCTAGTGGGGGATGCTGGATATGCACTGGAGCCATGGCTGATGACACCCATCAGAAATGCACACAGACCCGAACAAGAACTCCATAACGAGGCACACGCACAAACATGAACCATAATAGAGTGTGTGTTTGGGGTGCTCAAGTCACGGTTCCAGTGCCTGGTCACATCTGATGGTGCCTTGCAGTACTCACCAACTACATGTACCCAAATTGTCCTTGTATGTGCCATGCTACACAATATGATCCTGTGAAAACAGCTGCAGCAGGAACAGCATGGGGCAGGGCCACACAGCCCCCCCCACCAATGCCAAGGCCTGCACAGGCACAGAGTGACTCGGATGAGGAAACATCTGAGCCTGCCCTAGTAGGCAGAAGGAGGAATGCCCAGTATGCCCTAGCCTTGGCAAAAAGGCAATAAATAGCACATACACTGACACAGTAGGGACTCAGGGAATGACACCTATCTCTGACTCGCACATACAGTAAAAGGGATGCCAAACATGACACTACCTGTGCTCAACCATGTATAGGGAGTGTACTATGCATCCAACATAGGCAGCCATGCAGCACCACCCTCAATACTGGGACACCCACAATGTAAGTGACTCATACATGCCAGTTGGGGGTGAGTTACATACCCAACAACAGTTACAGCCAGCAGGATAGGTGTAGACAAACAAAAACAAATGCTGTACTATGGCCTCTGAATGAGTCCTATGGGTAACCTGTTAGAAAAATATGTATTTGAACATGTATGAAGTGCTAGTTTAAAAGCAAATAGTATATAATGCATTTTATTCTATTTACAATATGGCAATAAGAATGATTTTACATGTAATTGCTTGAAGCTTTGGAGCTGCAGTGTATTTGAACTCTGACCCTGGCAGTAGCCAGCTCAGCAAGCTTATGTTTTTCACTAATGATTATCTGCTGGGTCAGGAAAATTAAATGTATAAAGCATTGAAAATCCTTCTTCCTTCCTCTGAGATAATTGGCCTTGTGAATATTATCAGAGATAAAGCACAGCTGCTAAAGTAATGTTGCAAGAAGAACAAAGAAGTATATTACAAGACTGAACCGACTATTGTATCCGAGCAGGACTGAAACCTTGAAAGAATAACATTTTACAGAAAGACATTATAACTAACCAGGTGCTTTGCAAGGCTGTATTATTCCCATGGGAAAACTTTTAAAATGTATAACATCAGCTTTTTCTTATGAATAGAATATTGTAGACCATAGTGATGTAGGTGCCCTGTGACTAACCACGTCAGTGAAGTGGGCACAGCTTGAATGTATGACTATATAAAATTGTGTATTTCCTACATCATGTCAGACAAAACTCTATACTTGTATTGTATGGTATTTTGCCTCCTGGTGTACACTAGTAAACTTTTTGCATCTGAGCCTCCTGTGTTGTTATCATTTGTTTTTATTTAACAGTTTGGTCCTTCGGACCGGAAGCCCTCGACAGCTACAGATCAGAGTGTACAGGTGGTCGAATACTGCGCAGGAGAAGCTACCGAAATGGTTCTTCTTGAAACACAAAGACCTCTGACTGAATTGTTGTTTTGAGAGGCTGGCCACTTTTCTGATCTGCGGCCGAAGAGCGGTCTCGAACTGATTGACCCAGGAGGCTCAGGTAGGAAGATATTTGCCTTTTTTCTGTTTTAGATCAGGGACTAGGTTACAGTAAATGTTATTGTCAGAGATTTGTTATACAGATCAGGGACAAAAGGAAATTACTGTATATTTTGTCAGAGATCAGGGAAACAGAATAAGGTAGGCAGTTATTCTAGATAAACTGTGTAAGGAACTGAAATACCACGTGGTGAAAATGGTTACGTAACATTTTTCTTTTAAAATGGGAAATCAGTGCACTAAAAAATCGCGAGATCCGCCCCTAACTGATGACGCAAAATATATGCAATCACAACGAGCAGATAATGTAAGATATTATACAAAATGGGTTAATAAATACGGATTTGATGGTAAATTAAATAAGATTTCATTAGTTAAACTTTTAAAACAGCTTAAATCTGACGCAGAAGGTCAGGCAAAAAAACAACAGTGATTAGGCATTCCTCAGGCACATAGGTGGATTGAGGAAGTAAACCAAAGGGAACAGAAAATTAAAAATGCGAAAACATTATTTTTAGACAAAGAGGATAATAATACAGTAATAGCGACGGCCCCTCCCCCTTCGCCCCCTCCAATGCCTTTTTCAGGATATGAAGCAGGAGGACAGGCTAGTCCACCTCCATGTTATCCTGAAGTTACAAGAGCACTAAAACCATTTGTTAGAGAATCTATTGAAACTAGTTCCCGGACACGTAAGACACTTAGGGACACAGACTTATATCAAATGGGGAGAGACACACT
This sequence comes from Protopterus annectens, assembly GCF_019279795.1. Taxonomy (NCBI): domain Eukaryota; kingdom Metazoa; phylum Chordata; order Ceratodontiformes; family Protopteridae; genus Protopterus; species Protopterus annectens. Next base: position 1,185,647,294 of record NC_056732.1, on the reverse strand, counting down.
AGAAGAGAGTGAGGAAGAAATCTGTCCACTAATCGAGGTACCGAATCCTCAGGCAGGACAGGAAGGGCAGGACCCAACTCTTCTAGTATATAGACCATGGACACTGGAAGATATTCAGAAAGCTACAGAGGGAATCCCTCTTCCGAAAGTTAATTACACAAAGTTTTTACAAGATTTACAAGGTATGAGACTAAGTTACCACTTGAATGGGGAAGAAGTAGAAAAGGTAGTTAGACAGATTGTGGGTCCAGACTGGCACATGATTTGTGGCACCTGGAACTCTCGTAACGCAGAGCTTAAACCACTCCCACATAGTGACGTAGAATTAGACAACAGAGTGAAAGGTCTTAAGGTCTTACAGACCGAATTTCTGAAAAATGGAAACCTAGAGCAGATTGGACTTGCATTAATCAATGCATACAGCAAGAGAATGAAACTGTAGATGGGTACTATGGTAGATTATTGGAATGTTTCAATAACCATAGTGGTATGGCTATTCCTGAAAGTTAGACACATGATAGCTCATATGAACAGCAACTGAAAAATGCGTTTTTGAAAGGTTGCATTGCACCTATCAGCAGCTTTATTACAAAGCATATGATAGATCATCAAACAAGCAGGCTACAAGCCTTACTTGAATATGCTAGACATGCTGAAAGACACTTTAATAGTAAAAAGAAAAAGAAGACACAGGTCTTCACAGCTGAAGATGGAGCAGAGGTCTTTGTAGTACAGTCGGGTAAAAAGGGTAAGAAAAATACCCAGGGAAATAATCAATCTGACAAAAGGTCAGAAGATTTTGAAGAGAGAAAAAAGAAAGGTGAGTGCTTTAAGTGCGGCAAGAAAGGACATTTAGCAAGGGATTGCAGGCTAAATAAAAAGGTGACTACAGAAAATAAAGGTGATGAGGACTGACTATATGATAGTGATGAAAATCAGAAATCATCAGGAAAGACTAATAAACAAAGGACAAACGTAAATGTAGTGGAAGGAACAGAGGAAGTGCAAGCAGATGTAGAGGATGAAGAAAGTGAAATTTTAGATTTGGCATTACTGAGCTTGGAGCTCTATTTGGCAGACACAAAACCGGAAGTTACACTTCTGGTGGAAGGAAGGGAAGTGAAATTCTTGTGTGACTCAGGAGCATCATGAACTTTGATACACCCTTCAAAGTTACCAGAATATTCTGAATCACCTGACTATATATTAGTGAAAGCAGCAAATGGACAGCTATATAGGGAGCCACTCTCCCATGATATAGCAATAACTGACCCTGTTTCAGGTATGACTCAGAAAAGTAAAATTGTAGTTTCTGCAAAATGTCCAGTAAACTTACTGGGAAGAGATCTTATGCAGATATTTGGCATAGTGGTAGTTCCCACTATGCAGGGTATGGAAGCACAAAGACAAATGGATACTTTTGTGGTGCGACCGGAGGGTGAAACTTTTTACTGGTACAGCCAGGACCTAGTTATGACTGGTCCAGGGGCAGTAACCGAAGAACTGATGAATGTAGCCATCAGTAAGGCCCCCTCCCTTGACACTGACCGACAGCATTTGTTACATTGTACTCTATACTACTGCAGCATGCCAGGACCTGATAAAGAATATGAGCAAGAGTTGTTCAAAAATCCTGCTAACCGATTAGTATTACGAACCTTGTATTAGGATACTGAGGGAAACAGTGTAGTAAGCTGTTCACTACCTCAGGAATTCATGACACTGTACAAATCTAATAGACTGCCAGATGTCAGCTTGACAAAGTGTAAAGATGTGAGATGGGCAGATTTAGGAGAAAAAGTAACAAAATGGGAAAAGCAAACTGATTTAAAATTATCAGAACAGGGAGTACAAAAACAGAAATTGAATTGGCTAACACAGACACGTCCAGCTGTACACTTACAAACTAGTGAAGACAGCTGATTAGCATTCTTGTTAGAAGAAGAAGAAGAAAAAGCCTTGTGTGATATACCAGATATTCTTTGGTCAACAGGCAAATCAGATGTAGGACTTATTCAAACAGCAGGACCAGTAACCATTACACCAAAATCAGCATTTAGACCACAAAAAAGACAATACCCCTTGAGGAAAGATGCAGAGCAAGGAATCAAGCCTATAATAGCAGCAATACTCAAGGAAGGAGTACTGGTAGAATCTCTGGATTCACCATGTAAAACTCCTCTATTTCCTGTTAAAAAAGCAAACGGGGAATGGCGGATGGTACAGGATTTACAAGCCGTAAACAATGCAATAATACCTAGAGCACCTACTGTGCCAGACCCACACACCTTGTTGAACGATTTGAAGCCACAACAAAAATATTTTACTGTGGTAGATATAAGCAATGCTTTCTTTTCAATACCTATACATCCTGATAGCCAGTATTGGTTTGCATTTACGTTTCAAGGTAAAAGATATACCTATACTCGGCTACCACAGGGATATTGTGAAAGTCCAACGATATTTGCACAAGAAATGGCAAGCAACCTGGCAGGGTTTACTCCACCAGGAGGTAGTCAGATTCTACTTTATGTAGATGACTTCTTGCTAGCAGCCCCTACCCAACACCAATGCAGGGAAGATACGATAGCATTATTGAAATTTTTAGCAGCACAAGGATACAAAGTAAACAAAAGTAAGTTACAACTTTGGAGAAAACAGGTTAGATACCTAGGATATGTAATATCCACTGAAGGTAGAATATTAGACGAAGACAGAAAAACAGCGATTTTACAGGCACCCAAACCAGCAACCAAGAAGGAAATGATGTCTTTCTTGGGAACGACTAATTTTTGTTGAAGCTGGATATCAAACTATGCTTTAGAATCTGCTCCATTGGCTGATTTAATATATAAAATACCAATGGCAGCACAAGATGTATTACAATGGACACCTGAAGCAGAAACAGCTTTCTGCAGACTAAAACAATTGATAGCTTCATCACTAGTTTTAGGACTTCCAAATTACCACAAAAGATTTTTTCAAACCGTAGATTGTAGACAGGGATACATGACGTCAGTTTTGATGCAACAGCATGGGAATAAGCAATGCCCCATAGCTTACTATTCATCACAGTTAGATCCAGTGGCACGATCATTGCCTCACTGTGTGCAAGCAGTAGTCGCAGCTGCAATGGCAGTACAGGCTTCGGCCTCAGTGGTGTTATTCCACCCTCTCACATTGAGAGTGCCTCGTGCAGTCGCGATAATTTTACTGCAAGAAAAAATAGCATATCTATCTCCTGCTAGACATCTTTCATGTATGACCATACTGCTGAGCCAACCTCATATGGTAATTGAACGTTGCACAACATTAAATCCATCAACGTTACTTCCAATTCCTGTGGATGGCACACCACACAGTTGCCTGCAGGAAATTGAGCAAATAACTTTGCCCAGACAAGACCTCACTGATATGCCCTTGGATGATGCCGAGGTGACATTTTATGTGGACGGTTCATGCAGAAAGGGTCCTACAGGGAAAAATCTAGTAGGGTATGCAGTAGTCACAGATACAGAGATTTTAGAAGCCCAACCCTTACAGCATAACCTGTCTGCTCAAGCAGCAGAATTGATAGCCTTAACACGGGCTTGCACTCTAGTGAAAGACAAATGTGTGAACATATATACTGACAGTCAGTATGCTTTCTCTACAGTGCATGTTTTTGCACAGCAATGGAAAAATAGGGGAATGATAACATCTACTGGCAAACCGATTAATCATGTGCAACTTATTTTGAACTTATTAGATTCTATTCAGTTACCTACTAAAGTAGCTATTTGTAAATGTTTAGCTCATACAAAACAGCAGGATGCAATTTCAAAAGGAAATGCAAAGCTGATGCAGCTGCAAAACAAGCAGCCTCAGACTCAGAAACTTTACTTTTAACCGAGGAATTACAACCCTCTGAGATTTTAGATTTAGAAATGTTAAAAACGATGCAGACATTGACTACAAAAGCTGAGAAACAGAAATGGGAGAAACGAGGTGCAATCCTCAAAAATGGACTGTACATCTCCAAAGAGAAAAAGCCAATATTGCCGTCTAATTTATTTAGATATGCAGCTTTGTTGAGCCATGGGCAGAGCCATGTCTCAACAGGGGGGATGGTACAGTTAGTAAATCGAATATTCCAAACATATGGATTCACAAACTTTACACAAAAATTTTGTGCAGCATGTCATATCTGTAACAAACATCATGCACAAGGAGCATTTAAACCCAAGCAAGGGAGTTTTCCTATACCACCATATCCATTCCATACTATCTGTATGGATTTCATAGAACTGAGCAAATGTGAAGGGAAAAAATACTGTTTAGTAATTATAGACATGTTTTCCAAATGGGTAGAAGCTTTTCCAACTAAAAATTCGGATGCGACAACAGTGGCAAAAGCCCTAATAAAAGAAATAATTCCTAGATTTGGCATACCGGAAAGAATCTATAGTGACAATGGGACACACTTTGTTAATCAGACGATTCACCAACTTGGGAGGTTCTTTGGGATCTCCTTGAAGAATCATTGTGCTTACCACCCACAGTCTGCAGGACTGGTGGAAAGGTACAATGGAATTTTAAAAAGCAAGTTGAGGAAGTTAATAAATGAAACACAGAAGAATTGGATTTGCTGTTTGCCTTTGGCACTGCTGAGCATGAGAACAGTTCCAAATGTAAAGGGTTTGACCCCTTTGAAGTGATATTTGGAAGGGCATATTATGTGCCACAGTGGAAAGCTCTCATGCCTGCAGAACTAGAGGCTGACAGCTCATTAGCTAGCTATATGAGGAAACTGTTAACAAATAAAACTGTTTTGCAGTTGAACTCTTTTTCAGATAGAGGACAGACCAGACCATTGGAAGCGATGCTGACCCCAAGGTCCTGGGTGTGGTTGAAGGTCACGAAGAGGAAAAATTGGACGAGTCCGAAGTGGGAAGGACCGTACCAGGTACTGTTGGCGACGCCTACTGCAGTCAAAGTTGCTGAGAGGTCGTCTTGGGTCCACCTGATGCACTGTAAACCGGTAAAGAACTTGATAAACATTTTGTGACTGACACACAACTAAGGCAGGATGGCCAAGAGCAAAATGAGTAAAAATACAGATCAACCCTGAAGATATTGTTTAATCATCTTGCTAACTATGCATTTATTGACTATGATCGTGGTGACTTTCCTTTTGTTGTGGTTCTTCCTACATATAACCACACAAATGAAAGTGGAGAAACGTGATGAACTGTCTATAGACTGGCATCCAAACATTAACACATACCTAGCTATGAAGCGTGTATATGTAGAGACTATGAACATTTCAAACTGCTGGGTTTGTACTGCTATACCAACAGCATATGGAGGACTGTTGATGTCCGCTGTCCCCTTGGGGATAAATGAGACCTGGGAAAATTTACTTTTTGATACAGGTTCTGTAAAATCACAGGACAAGATTGCATTGAATTTACCTATTACACAGAGAGGAATTGTATGTTTCTATAAAAATGATAGACTCCAAGTGGGTTGGAGTAACTGTAACATAACTGTATCTTATAAATGTTATATTAAAACTAAAGATAAAAGCACTAGTTGTAGCACAAATTATGATTCATATTTGAGCTTAATGAAAACAACATTAAGAGATGTGCAGAGGAATCCTGTGTTGCATAAACAATTGTCTGTTATAGACAAGAAAATGTTTCATTCAGAATTAACCCGCTTCAGTACTAAAGTAGAAAACTGTTATTTTGTTTGTGGGAAAAAAGCATACAAATGGCTACCTGAGAATTGGTCCGGCAGTTGTTTTTTGGGTTATCTGGTTCTGGCTATAAGGCATACTGCAGAATTACCTCTAGGTAAAATACGAAATGTAAGAGATGTAGCCCGAAAACCTGAGGACCCAATCGTAAAACCTGTAAATCCAGTGGGAAAAATCGAAGCCGGTTGGAAGGATCATCATTCCGTGAAAGATAAAGAAAAATTGACTCATCTGGACTTGAGTGACAGTGTTATATCCTGGGCTGGAATACTTCCAGCATATGGAGCAGTCAAATCGATCTGGGAGCTGAGAAAACTGTCGAAGCTTCTCGAAGTAAGTAATGCAACTTTTTCCGCTCTTGAACTAGTGACTGATGAACTGAATGCAATGAGAACTGTTGTGCTACAAAATTGAATGGCTCTTGACTTCACCCTAGCGGCAAGAGGTGGTACATGCACGCTTATCAAAGAAGAATGCTGTGCGTTCATACCAGACAATCGACATGAGATCAATGATCACCTAGAGGTAATACAGGAGGTATCGGCCATGACTGAACCAGGCCCAAACCCACTGACGAATTTTTTCCAGAGCCTATTTGGTGGGTGGGGTTCTATCCTAATGAATATTTTGATTGCTATTTGTGTTGGTCTGCTCCTATTAGGAGCATGTGTCTGTTGTGGGATCCCCTGTATGAAAAGATTAGTCAAAGATTTTGTTGCTATATCTGTAACTGAGACTCTGTACCAAGACATTGAACTGGAGCTATTGGTTCCAGACGAAACTCTTTCTGAAATATAAACTAAATGACTTGCCTAGTTGAAAGTCCTTAAAGGAGAAGGCTAGGGGACGATATGATATTGTTTATGTTTCTGAATAGAATAAAAAGTATTAAAAGGGAGGAAAATGTTAGAAAAATATGTATTTGAACATGTATGAAGTGCTAGTTTAAAAGCAAATAGTATATAATGCATTTTATTCTGTTTACAATATGGCAATAAGAATGATTTTACAGGTAATTGCTTGAAGCTTTGGAGCTGCAGTGTATTTGAACTCTGACCCTGGCAGTAGCCAGCTCAGCAAGCTTATGTTTTTCACTAATGATTATCTGCTGGGTCAGGAAAATTAAATGTATAAAGCATTGAAAATCCTTCTTCCTTCCTCTGAGATAATTGGCCTTGTAAATATTATCAGAGATAAAGCACAGCTGCTAAAGTAATGTTGCAAGAAGAACAAAGAAGTATATTACAAGACTGAACCAACTATTGTATCCGAGCAGGACTGAAACCTTGAAAGAATAACATTTTACAGAAAGACATTATAACTAACCAGGTGCTTTTCAAGGCTGTATTATTCCCATGGGAAAACTTTTAAAATGTATAACATCAGCTTTTTCTTATGAATAGAATATTGTAGACCATAGTGATGTAGGTGCCCTGTGACTAACCACGTCAGTGAAGTGGGCACAGCTTGAATGTATGACTATATAAAATTGTGTATTTCCTACATCATGTCAGACAAAACTCTATACTTGTATTGTATGGTATTTTGCCTCCTGGTGTACACTAGTAAACTTTTTGCATCTGAGCCTCCTGTGTTGTTATCATTTGTTTTTATTTAACATAACCCCTCCACCAGACCTACACAGACAGACTACAGCAGGCTAGGCAGTTGGATGTAAGTTGTGAAGGCTAGGAAGTCATAAGCTAATATGGAGGTAGTTAAAGCTATGATCTCTAGTACACTGGTATGCCTCTAGCCAGCATGATAGGTAAGACTACAGACTGAAATGGAGTACTTAACATACCAGTACAGTCCTAGCAAATGTGTAAAAGTGTCAGGTGTTCCCCCACATCATACGTACACTTACAGTAACAGTCAGGTGTGCCCCCCCCCCCACCCTGCTATGCAGAAATGTAGCAACAGTCAATGCCAAATGACCAATGTATACCTTGCAGACACAGCGTGCTACCTGTCGGTGTACAACACAAAGGTTAGCACCAAAGTACAAACTACCTGGACTTGATCCACACATGCAATATAGATGACCATACTGGGCATGCTCACACACTTAAAACACATGAAGGCCATGTCTGCAAACAACAGTAAACCAGACATACCTGGCAGTCACAGTTCTTAGTGCAGACACATGTCAGTATGCACCGCTCCTGCTTTGCATACACAGTGGATAGGAATACAGACATATATGTAAGGACAACACACTATAATAAGCCAAAGGTAGACAGACATAGATGTGTGGAAGAGGGTGACCGTGACAAGGAGCCATCCGGGCCTGTCCACCCAGCACACAGCCAAAGGGCCCCAAACACATGAGCTGCAGATATCACTCACTGCAGATACTAGCCATATGCAGGAGCGGTGCATACTGTCTTGTGTCTGCACTAAGAACTGTGACTGCCAGGTATGTCTGGTTTACTGTTGTTTGCAGACATGGCCTTTATGTGTTTTAAGTGTGTGAGCATACCCAGTATGGTCATCTATATTGCATGTGTGGATCTGTCAGCTTGTCAGACTATGTGGTGCGTGTGCCAGCTGTGCAACATGACTGTACAAGGAAGTAGTCACCTAGTAGCTGTATACATGTACCTGTGACATATGACCCTGTGTGTACCCGCATGTGGCATGTCAACCTCTACATGAATGGGTGATGGCCCATGCACATACCGCCCCCCCATAGCAGTATTATGACAAGCCTGCTGAGGTCATCCAATGTGAAATACACCTTTGGGAGAGCTGTAGCTCAGTAATCCCCATGGCACATCCCATAACTGCATACTGCTGTAGTGATAAACTAGTTAGGTAGTAGTTCTAACACCAGACTTGGTAACTGTGTGAGTGTGTGTTTGTGTGCGTGTCTCTCTGACTGTGTAGACAGAAATGTTTTTAAGGCTACTCACAATACAATTCATATACACAACTTTGGCAAGGCTGCTGATGTCACTCACTTAGAAATACACCCCTAGGGAAATCATAATCCAGTAATCACCATAGCACGTCCTGTAACTGCATATTGCTATAGTGTGATAAAGTAGTTAGGTAGGTGTTCTAACCCCAAACCTGTGACTCTGTGTGTGTCTGACTGAGTAGAGAGCAATGCTTTTTAGGCTACTCACACTCTGTACAGTTTATATACTCAACTATGGCAAGGCTGCTGATGTTACTCACCTAGAAATACGCCTATGGGAAACTCATAGCCCAGTAATCTCTGTAGTGCGTCCTGTAACTGCGTACTGCTGTAGTGTGATTTACAATTGTGGGAGGGTTCCATCTCTACTCATGGCAGTTCTTGATGTTTTGTTTATGGAGCAATGCATTATAGGCTACTCACTCGCAGTACATTTCAAATGCCCTACTTTGGCAATCCTGCTGATGTCAGTCATTGTGAAATACAACTTTGAGGAAAAAGTTCTTTAGTAATCCCTGTGGTGTGACCTATAATTGCTCCATGCTGTCGTGTGATATAAGTCTTGGTCAAGGATCTGTACCCACACATGTCAGCTGTGGATGTTTTGTGTACGTCTCACTGTCTGTATAGGGAGCAATGCATTTTAGGCTAGTCACTCACAGTACAGTTGAAATGCCCTACATTGGTAATCCTGCTGATCCCATTCAGTGTGAAAAACACCTTTGGGGATGAAATACTCCAGTAATGTCTGTGGCACTTACTATAACTTTGTAGTGCTGTAGTGTAATAAACTAGCGAGGTAGGGGTCTTACTCCCAGACATGACAGGTGTGTGTGTGTTTGTAACTTGTATCCTGTGTAGAGGTGAGTGTGGATAATGTGGAAGGGGTTTTGCTTATTTCTTTTATGGTAGACCTACTATATATCATAATGTCAACCATACAGTGTTAACAGATGTAAAGTAGCTGAGAGGCTGGGGTGCAAAGTCATACCAATACAGGTACAGCAAGGCCAGCCAGTCATAGTTAGCAACCCCACTATTACCCAGAGCACACACTCAACCCATGTGGCATACGTATACACATGCCTTGGCAACAGCCAATATGTGGGTAGTACACTGCACATTGGCCACTGATAGTAACTATGCAGTGATAGCAGTGGGCTACATAGGGCATGTCACCCTGCCCATCTGTCCAATATGCACGTACATGCAGACAGTGCACCTCCACTATGTTCCCCAATGGACATCTGCACCACCTGTGGTGCCTTCACATGTGACTCACAATGGGCATACCATGCCTGACAACATGCCCTGTATGGACATATGACACTGACATCAGGGAATACTGTTAGCATGCTATCAATGTAGGTGCAGGGTAAACCTATTGCCCATTACCAGTTCCTGCCAAAGCTGGGCAAGACTGGCACATCTGATAATAATCTGTATTCACAACATGGGCCAGACACCCCAGGTACAGTTCCACATGTCACTGTACATGCATGTGGGAGGTGTGCACATCCCAGACACCATCCATGTCATGGACTAAGGAATGCATACATGACATGTGATGTACAGCATTGGCCACACACAATAGACACCTAGGTGACTGGATGGGGGATGCAATACCCACCTGTGTGGGCAAATGCAGAAACTACAGGCCTGAGCCACAATGCAGACCATTGTCATGTGGCCTGATGCCAAGGTATACCCATCGCCTACCATTGTACAGCCTGCTGGCACAGCTGACCACCACACACCCATGCAGACATGCACTCATGCATGTCAAACTGGCACCCTGTGTGTTTGTGTGTATGTGTGTGTGTGTGTGTGTGTGTGTGTGTGTGTGTGTGTGTGTGTGTGTGTGTGTTGTATGGTGCATATGTCCACATCCACACTCACTACAACACCCCAGGGCATACTGAAGCATGCTATCTGATGTCTGACACCTCCTCATACTCTTTCCCCATACAGCCTCTGCCCGTGTGGTGCATGTGATACCTGCGCATTGATGTGTTATGGCAATCCCACTAGTAATGAATTGCACTCCTGGTCCTGCCAAGTGTGTCAATGTGTGTGCATTTTTGTGAGAGAGTGTCTATGTTGATGCTGACACCTGTTCATGTAGACAGGCACGTGTACATCACCTACCATATATATACTGTATCCCTGTTGCAGATGTCACTCACCATCACAACCCATGTGGTGCATCCAATAACTGCATCGGACTGTGATAGCACTACATAGTTGTTGAGGGTTTGATACCCTGTGCTGGTAGGTGTGTGATACAAACATGCTTCAGTTTTACTCTCCCACCCCTCCCTGGCATGTATTTGCCTCATGTGGAGACCCACACCTGCCTTGCTTCAAGTGATGCTCATGATCAGCTGATGGCATCTGCATGGATTGCCACCCTCCCCTAGCTGACTGCATGTGGAACAGCTGTGGTAACATTCCCGTAGCCAATTGCATGGAAACACACTGCAATACCTAGGAACATCATGATGGTGTTGGCCCTTTTCAGTCACTGTGAGCAGGAACTAGATCTGTTGTTTAGCAAACAGCATCTCAGATGGATTGGGGATTTTCCTCTAACAACATACACTGTGGAAAGAGGGCAACAAACAGGAGGGGGATGTGCCTGACCTGACTACAGACTGTAAGTGCTGCTATACTGCATTTGGAGTAATGTTGGTTTAACAGTGTTTGTCTGGATATGCCTGTCGTACATGTCGCAATACCTTCCATGTCAGTTATATGTATATGAGGAATCCACATCTGCAGGGTCATCTGCAGACTGGGCAGTGTTGTGCCTTTGGTTTCATGTGTTAGCCACGGTGCATCTATCTGTGTGTTAGCCGCAGTGCATCTATCTGTAGAATGCAGAAGGTAGTGTGAGGATTGTAGTCTGTAGATGGTGAAGGTCGTGACAGTTACTGACTTCATATCCCTCATAGGGCATATGTTGCAACAAACCCCATTACAATGGAAAATATATGAGGTTATCACAGTGACATGTCTATACTGGCCCTGTGTATGTGCTGTCAGCCACACCTCTGTCAACTGTTGTACATATGGCGTGCATGAAGTGGTGCATATGTGCTGTACACCATAACTAGTGTCATCATATCTGATAACAAGCCCGTGATATACCAGGTCACTACACATGTCATGTACGGTAGGGGTTATAATTCATGACATAAGCTGGACATTCTGTGGATGTTTGTGCAGTACTGAGGTCTGTGTAGTGATGGTGAATGTCAGCAGTGTGTGTATTGTTAATATGTACTCTAGCTTGTACACAGACTGTGGTAGATGTCTTTTTTCTAGGTCCCCTTCTAGCAGATGTTACATGCTGCCCCACTGTATGGTACCATTTTGCCGTACATGTTTGTAGGGCCATACACACACATGTCCCATACCACAGATAGCCATCAGAACAAACTGTGCAGCAGCCTAGTATATGTAGGATCATTCTGTGAGTGGCACATATGAGGATGGTGTAGAACTGTAAGATTATGCTAGATTACCATATGTGGCCATGGCTGTGTTCACATTGGTTGTAGTTATGCACTGTCACACAGATGTATCTTACCCTGTGCTGTGACATGGCTGTTGAGCCTGTTATATATGCAGGCATATATGCATTCCCCCATATGAGATGTAGGCCACTGTAGAGACAGTCTGCCTGTAGCCTGCAAAGTGCATTGTTACATGCCTAGCAGCTTAGTGTACTTAAACAATGGGATGTCATGTGCAGATATTTGCCAAATGTACTGCTGCCGGGCCTCCCTTAAAAGTCATGTATGTCAGACAGAGCAGTGGGATGCTGTACATATGTATATCAATATCTAGTGGGTAGTATGTGTCCATGGCACCCTTGTACCTGTGAATCCAACACCTGTGGTGCCAAATGTATACCAGTCATGTGTTATACCCATCCACATGGCTGTCTACATCCATATTGTCAGGCCTGGTGCACATAGTGTGCACTAAGGGATTATGTGTATACCTCTGGACTGTACAGGGTGTGTCCAAAGTTCCACATATAGTGGCCAATATCTCTGCTGCACTCCACAGGGGCATTGCATGCTAGCGGTGGTACTTTACAATGATTTCCTTAGGATGTCTGTTAGCAGCCAATGGCACACATGTAAGCAGATGTCACCTTCCACACACACCATGTCTGTGAAGACAATCCCAATGACAGTAGCAACAGTCTAGTAATATACCTGCTATATATACCTGACATCCCCTTGCACTACGACTTTGGGAGTATAGGGGCTGGGGTAGGGCTACACTGCATGTCCAGGACATATGGTGGAAATATATGTACATATACTTATCCAGATAGCCATATATATATAATTACACATGTGTACTACTTCCAATTACCGCTGTTATGGCAACCACCCACTATAAATCCCTACAGTATGTGGGTGTGGTCCCTTTACATTTCCTGTGTGATGGACATCCTTCCTGTGTGTGGGCATCAGTGATACAGACAGCAGGTAGCAATACCTTTTACAGGAGATCCTGCACACTCAGAGCAGCCACATATTTGTAGGAGGATCAGGAACTACAGACAGACTGAGTAGAGTTGTGTTATGCTTTGCATTGTACTGGTGTTACAGGCCATGTGTGTGTACATGCTAATGTACCTTGAAATGCACTCTGTCTGCATAGCTCACTACTGTGGGCCTATCCACTTGCTGGACAGAGGTATGCCTATCATGTGTTGTCCGTCCAACACACAGGTCCTGTGTCAGATATTACACTGGCAGTGTGTGTGTTGCATGCTATCTGTACATGGCTACATACATTTCTATTTCTAACCTCAATTCCCTGACTAAAGGTATGTTTCAGACTATGCTGTAACACCAGCACCTTACTTAGTGTATGGCAACAGTGTTCCACATATGTGCCTGTATTCCAGATTTTGTCCTCCATCTACATACCAAGCTTTGCACATATGTCATGCTGTTGGTGGTTGTTCTGTAGTGGGCTGTGAGTATATCACACTGCCATTGCTGCCATTAGTCCACTGCTGTTGTATCTCCCACACATACAGTTTGACTGGGGCCATATATGTGTGGGCGTCACCTACACAACACATGTGCCCTTATGCACTGCAGAGGCCAGTGTATGTAACAGTGGTATATGGGCCTGTATTATTGAGTCTAGGTGGGGAGCACCATAAATGACCTAGGCTGTTACAAAATGTGGGGGTATCAAGGGTGAGCTGCCACAAGGTATCTGGATGTACAGTATCATATACTTCACCTACATTGACATTACTTACATGAATTGGAGTACTGCAAGCCTACTGCCTCCTGCCATACAGAGTGCTCTGTTTGTTATGCCTTGTTATGTACTGGTTACAACCCATTTGATCACAAAACATCTTCACCTCCTACAGAGTTTGTACAGAGTGTAGATAGAGGCTGCTGAACTACACACCTGCAGTACATACTGTTGACCATGTGGTATCCTGTGGCCCAGTCTGTCTTCACTATTGTAGATTTTGAAGGGCTTGGCCTGGACAGCAACAGTTATGAACCTTTCCAGACTACTGTATTAGTGTAACTGTTTCACAGTTACAGTACTCTGTTTATATGGTTGTCAGTATCTGAATAGCTATATGACATGGAATATAGAACTGTTATAGTAAACAATTAAAGGATTCCCATTTCTGCAAACCTGTGTGTGGTGTCTTTCCTATGACCTTTCGATGGGTATATGTTGCAGGCAACGATTGACATTAGTATGTGTGGCCCATACATTGTCCAGTTGTATAGTAGCTGTTCCATATTGTGTGCACCTTCTACATCTGTATCTTACTGTACACACACACACACACACACACACACACACACACACACACACACACACACACACACATATATATATATATATATATATATATATATATATATATATATGTATATCCGTATCTGCATATCTGTGTCTGTGTATCTGTATCCTGGGGATGATGATGGCTTCCACATATTACATGTCCTGTGGAAGGCAGACTGTACTTGGTAGTGTATTGCAGGGTGCATGTGTTTGGCCGTGTGGGGATGCCTATTCATACAAGACGTATAGTGTGTGGGGCCTCTCAACCCCATTAACTGTGCATGTGGACATATGTGTATTTCTTAATCTGCAATTGCTATCTACAGAAGTATGGCCATATATACCTATATAGATATATATATCTGCTAACATATCTATAACTGTGTCCGTATATACCTACATAGATATATATCTGTGTACACATATGTAACATGCTGTGTATATGTAGACATATAGGTGTCGACACATATATGTGTCGATTTAGGCATATGCATGTATATATGTGCATATATAGTGATATATATGTATACAGAGTTAGTAAAACAATATATATATATATATATATATATATACACATATATGGATATGTTGTATCTGTTAAGATTTTAATATAGTTACACACACAGACCTCTTGATGTTGGTATACATTCTCTGTACTGTTGCATGACAAGACTGGATGATATGTTTCTGAAAACATTAAATTTCTGTATATCTGTCATGGCTTAGTTGTACATCACTTTGTCTAGGGTGTGCAGGGTCCTTGGTTTGAGCCTTCTAAGAGCTGTTTATTTTGTTGCTGGGCAGAACATGGCCCGTTGGATACAGAGAGATTAAGGCACTTTAAAGCAGTTATAAGCAGGTTTGCACAGGTTTGCAAGAAGCTAAGCATTGCCTACACAGGTTAAGCAATTTAGAAGCTAACTGAGTGTATGAAAATGTAACTGGAGGTTAGCAGTGGTTATCATCATGCAAACCTGTGCAAGCCTGCTTACTAGTGCCTTAATCACTCTGTATCCAACAGGCTGTGTTCTGCCCAGCAACAAAATAAACAGCTCTTGCCAGGCACGAAACCAGGACCATGCACACCATACACAAAGTGATTTACCACTAAGCCATGGCAGATATACATACTCATGATGTTTTCATATGCATATCATCCAGCCCAGGTGTACAACACTATAGGGAATGTATTCCGCCATGTAGATGTATTTGTGTGTGTGTGTGTTTTTATATATATATATATATATATATATATATATATATATATATATATATATATATATATTCATTTTTAAATGGCTATAACATATCTATATATGTAGATATAGCTATAGAAATATATATATATATATATATATATATATATATATATATATGCCAATATATACATATATGTATAGATATGCATACATCTATAGATATATAGGTATACATCCATATGTCCACATATATACTGCGCTAAAAATGCATATATGTAAGCATATATATGGTTCACCTTTCAAAGGGAGAAATTCATGTCTCCAAAAGATGGAAGGCCGAAAGTATGTTATCAAGATTGCCCAATCTTGCAAATAATGCATCGAATGTGCAATGAGCGAATGTCACTATGCATTCACTCATTGCAGATTTGGCAATTTGGGTGCGGATGGCACTATAGTGGGGATGGGGAATATCTGCCTATCCCCAGTGTAGTGCAAACTTGGAGTTAGTATATCACAATAGGGGGGTTGTGGGGGTCCCAGCCCCCCAGATGGGAGGTGCAGTGGGGCTTTCCCCCCTGCATTATGATATGTATTCCAACTTGCAGTTTGAGAATTAGCGAAGCTGCCTTTAGATATGCTGTGTTTTTAACAGTGATGCAATTAGAAATGACGGATTGGTCCTTTTGGTTTGCAGAAATGGCCATTTGAAGAAATGATCATCTCCTTTTCAAAGGTAAACATATATATATATATATATATATATATATATATATATATATATATATATATACATGGACATACATCTGTAGATGAAACTGGGAAAGTAACCACAACATATATGTCCACATGCACCATTGATGGGTTTGAGAGACCCAAACAACATGCATCTGGCATGGATAGGTATTACCCCCCCACAGCCAAACACATCTGGCCTGCAATACACTATCAACCTTAGCAGATCCCATAACCAGGACCCTACATGACAAGGGCAGTACATGTTAACAGTACTCCATCCCACCTGTAGGATGTCAGGCTGGCATTACTAACATATCATGCAGTACAGTCAAGTGAAGTGTCATGCTTGGGGGAACCCCCTGGGCAGGTGCAGTAAGTAGCTGGGACCCCTCATATGATCCAATAGGCCTACACCTGACAATGGATTCACCAATGTTGGCAAAGACAACCACAAATCCACCATGTCAGCTGGGAACTACCACCCAGTAGCCTGATGACCCTGGTCTGCAGGGACATGGAACATATCAACAATGAACCCATGGCCAATGTCACTGGTAATCTTAACACATGGGACCACACCAATGCTGGACTTGTTAAAGGCAGAGAATACAACCTGAACCTGGTACACCTCCTTGACACAATCATGACAGGTGTAGATAATGGTTAGGAGGTGCACAATGCCTATATAGATCATAGCAGGCTTTTGTACACCATCCCACATGTAGGAATGTGTGTAGTTGTTAAGGGATCTACCTCCATTCACAGAATATGTTTCCAGCAGGACTGCTTGGCAAATGTCAACATTCCACAGGTGCCATCCTGTGGACATACAGTCCTTCACATGTCATAGATGTGTTAATGCCCTCCTCCACACTGTAGATGTGTGCAGCACTACTGGGGTTGCTATAACTCACTGGGTGTGGCTGTTGTGGACACATCCACCATCATTGCCATTACTGTTGTGTTTATCCCCCCACATAGCTGACTGTAATACTGTACAGTGTATGTAATCAGGTTGTTAGTTGCTGTTTACATCATTCACAGTAGTTGAGCTCCTCACACCCTCCTTAGGGTAGGGCTATGCCACCGGCATTGGCACACTCATGTTACTGAGGTGAGGATCACAGTAGAGTGGGGAAAGGGACATACACCTTGCTGTTAGCATGTTCAATAACATCCACATCGCAGACTGCATATATAGAAATGTGTGGTTGTGCCTATCCTATCTTGGTGGGATTACATGTTCAACAGATGTGTTACCTGCATGGGGACATACTTCCATGTGTACGGTCTTGTACCTGTCCTGCATCCAAACCAAAGGCTCTGTGTGTTGTACCCAGCCATGTCATGTGTACCACCCACTACATTTACTGGTGTCTACTGTAGAAAGCCTGCTGACACCACTACATCCATCAGCCATGTGGCACATGGACAAACACAATTTATTTATTATTTATTTATTTACATTTGTTGACCGGGAGTGTCCGACTGGACGTAGGTCCATTTTCAGTGGAGACCCGGGGAGCAAATATCCACAGTTAAATAAACAGACAGTAGTTACATTGGATTATATAGCGATTAACAATATAACATAGCAATTACTTACAACATATTTACAGATGAAGAACATAGTACATCAGTAGACAACTAGAATCTTTATTTGTGAAGTACATAGCAGACATTAACAAATGTTACAATAAGAAGTTCCTGCTGTATAATAAGTACTAGGCTTATGAGCATCTGAGCTTGCTATAATCAAGGTAGTTAGTGGAGTGGAAAGAAAGGTAGTGGTTGGATGGGGTGGGTGATTTTAGAGTGGGAGTTGCAAGGGCATAGCCAGCATGTTTTTAGGTGCGCTTTTAGTAAAGTTTTGAAGTGGGTGCATGATGGTATGGAGGTAATTGTGGGTGGGAGGGAGTTCCATAATTTGGCTATGGTGCAAGAGAATAGTGCTTCACCAGCAGAGTTATTGGCTTTAGTGATCTGCAAATGATTTTTGTTGCCGGATCTTAGTGGTCTGGTGGTGCAATAGGGTTGGAACACAACACAATCAGAATAGATAATGGTGACAACAATACAACATTGTTAATTACAGCTATGATGCATTATGGCTGTACAGCTACACCTTCCAAGATATTAGCATTTCACTTTACTGCTGACAGCATGCTACACAGCATTCCATTGCTACACTGTTGTACAGTCACACTGTGCATCAGCACCATGTTAGCCTGTCCCTGCATCGATGTTACAGATGTCAGGGAGTGGCACAGGTATCATCATATGCACAGGGTGTGTTGTTGGTTTGCCAGAGGCCTAGGCTAAGCAATACAATTGACAACATGTGTGTGTGTGTGTGTGTGTGTGTGTGTGTGTGTGTGTGTGTGTGTGTGTGGGAGGGGGCTGAATACTGTTATTGGCCACTGGTGATGTGTGTGCAGGTATGTGGTTGCCCTAGGTTTATTGTTTATGTGTGTATGTCTGCATGCACACAGTTCCACCATGTGGCTGCCCTATACGGGGATTTGTGAGACAGCTGCAGAATCTACCTGGCAGGGTTTGCAGTTCACCGTCTCCGGCCACGGACATGGGACCTGTGCCTGGCAGGGGTGATCCAGGCAGTATCAGGTACAAAGCCAGATCGAGTACTGTCCCCCGAGATTGACAGATGTCCACTGGATCCAGGACTGGCCAGGGTCACATGCACATGGTCTGCTATGATGGTCTGTGGACAGCACCCCCCACAGTGCTGGTGCTGACACGGCCACTACGGGAGTGGCTGTGACTGATGGACATCTACGGTGACCTCCAGCTGCTGGTGTTGCTGGCATATGTCCATGTGGCTGTCGCAATATTCCCGCTCTGACCTGACGCATGGACATGACATTGTGGATGAGATCCAATGTCTCACCTCACCATCTATCCATGACCTTGATGTAATTATAGATGGCACCTGCTAAGTCACGGATGCTGTCTGTTACAGAGGTGTGATGAGCCCTCTGTGCCCTTAGACCCTGCCTGGTGTACCATGCCATTTGTGCCTCCATGACTGCCTGGAACATGCATGTGGTTGATATAGATGTGGCACGTCTCCCAGGGGCATGATGACCAGCAGTGCTTCAAAAAGCACCCCTGCACATCTGCCTATGCGATACCCTGCCAGACATCTGGCTATGGCTGCTGTGTCCTGACACATGTGCCATAGATACCAAACTGTCCTTGCCAATGCCAACTGTAGACTGTTCCCCACCTATGGCCAGCGGTGATGAGGTATGTAGAAGCAGTGTGACTGTGCCCGTGGATGGGGTGGATACATGTGGGCTGTCAATTGGTGCCCCAGTGGCAGCCCCTGATGTCTCTGCCTGTGCCTCAACACTCCTATCCTCATGGTCATTGTCTATATCAGTGACATCAGATTCCCTGCGGGAGGGACCCAGCCCCACCTTGCTACCTGTCAGGGGAAAATAGGGAACAGACTGTAAGACCTGTGCATCACTACTAAACAGTACATACATACACACACACACACACACACACACACACACACACACACACACACACACACACACACACACACGTGTGTGCAGACATGGCCACACACAGACATACACACATGCAGTTGACATACATAGCATCCCATACACTCCACCAGACAGCACCAGCACCCCCATAATACACACAATAGCAGATGATGGTGCAGTACAGTATCACACACAAACCTGTAATTACACACATGGCAGCATGCAAGACATGTGGTGCTCAACAGCATGCAGTGCAACTGTAGTCAATCCCCACCAACATTATACATGGCTGTGATGCATGGCTTCTGTTAGTAGGTGATGGGCCTCCCCCTAGAACACACTGCACCTATGTCCAAAGCATTGCTGTGCATCTGTTCAACATCCTGGCATGTACTGTGCATCATACCTCATAGGTGCACACACCATTACAGGATGTGTCTCTGTGTGTCAGTTGTGTTTCTGCTGCTGCTCACATCCCCTGTGTGTTTCTGGATTAAATGTGGACACGTGTTTAGTGAATGCTTGATGTGGATTCACAGATGTCATCATCAGTGGTACATGTATGAGTGATAGACTACCATTAGACTGACCACAGACACAATGTACTGTACCTATGGTGAGTGTAGAGAACATTATTGACCATTATTGAGCCTTGGCTGATGTTGTTTGTGGTACACATAGGTTCATAGGTGAGTACTGGTCTATTGGTCTTAGGGCCTACATAAGCCTAGCCACAGGGGTTCCCAGTCATGCACCAGCCACTAATATTATTCCCCTGTGCCCCTTTCAGGCTGTGGCTCAGACATTCTACCCCGGGTGAATTCCCCATTTCCCATCCAGTTGTCAAGTGTTTTTGTAAAGAGGGCCAATGAGTAGCATTGCCTGACATGAATGGGAAGTATGTTCCAGAGTGTGAGAATTCCCCAGGACAAGGCCCTATCCCTCCAGTATGTTCTGTGTAATGTGTTGTTGAGGTTTAGGACCCTGGAGCGCGTGTTTGCAGAGGGAATGGGATGTCTTTATGTGTAGCATGTTCAACTGCTCTGTGTATGACATAGCTGTGTATGTTAGGCAGATGTCAGCTGTGCCTGGGCAATGTGCATTAGGTTGTAGGTTCATAAGTTCATAGATTAGTACTAAGCTAACTGCCCTTGCAAGCCATTTTAAGCCTAGCCAAATATCCCTTGTGAGACTCAAACCCTGCACCTTGTGTTTGTAAGGCAAATACCTTAACTATTAGGCCACCCTCCCAACCCTGTGTAGGCACAGTTGTCTGAGATGGTCTGTGTATTGCATATGTTTGAGGCTGGTAATCCCATTAGTGAGGTGTGTGCCCTGTCAGTGAATATGTACAGTATGCATTATGGGTAGGTGTGTTAGAGGTGTACATGGCCTACACCTTAGCTATTACATGCACAGTGAATTGCCAAGCATAACTTTAAACCATACTCACCAGCATCCGGCCGCTGCCTTGTTGGTATCCAAGAGGTACTTACATTGAGATGAGACAGAGTTGATGTCAATGGCCACAGCTGTGGCATTGCTACAGGGTGGCTGCAATATTACAGTAAAGCAACAGCTGAAGTCCATAGCACTACAGATTATGCATTACTTCATATCAGTACTACACAGCAACAGACTCTACATCTCACATATGCATGATCTACCTGTACAGATGCATACACAACAGTGGTCTACTGATATTCCCTGGAACCTTACCTGCATGCTCCATGTCTGGTATGTGTGTAGCACCCACCTCCCTAACTGTATATGTCTGTAGCTCTTGTGGGTGGGCAGGTGCTACCAGACTCATGAGCAGCTCCTCCACTCTGGTGAGGGGTGGATGGATGTTATGCCCCCCCCCAAGTTGCAAGGTGGTCACCCCGCACGGCAGTGGCATGGCGAAGTACATGGCAGAGCAGGTCACTACAATGATGGTGGACCTGCTTATACATATGGCTGTACATCCCCACCTCATTCACCCTATGGACCACATCATTCCACATGGCTGTTTGCTCATGTTGGTCCTGGCTTGTCCATAAGAATAGCAGCTGGTAGTTCTGGATGATGCTGGTGAGTATTATGTCATCCTCAGTGGCACTGTAGGCGGGATTCCTCGGTTGTGACATACTCCCTGAAAGACATAAAGATGGAAATATGTCTGAGTAACTCATATGGCACATTTACCACAATACAATACACATATCAGTCTCCTGCCACCATATCAGCTCCAACTTAATGTTCACACAACGCAAGTGGTATGTCTCCGGTATATGTACCATTGGGACATATATTGTATTGTACAACACTTTCTGCTATGTGTTTATAGACATGCTTCCTGTGGGGACACTAGAGTTGCTGGGCTGTTACAGAGTATTTCACCTGCATGCCATTGTCACTGCCACTATGTTTCCACATATGCATATGGTAGGCCTGCTATGTGATTGCTACACATCTGCCATTCCGTGTTATTGGGGATATCTATGCATGCTGTTGGACATGTTCTGGGATTGTGTGGACTATTACGACCCACATATGTTCCATGACAATCACACACCAGTATGCATCAGGGTTATTTGCCAGCAGGTACACCACTCCCACCTAATGTGCACATGTTACCAGTCCACATCACATCCGTGACCCCCCATGGAACCTCATAATCTACTGTTCCGGCACTACCTTTATGTGGAACCACCTCAGGGGATGGTGTCCCCCCCACCATGGAGCACACACAGACATATGTCTGTCACCCAGTTAAGTCCAGGGTCTGGTGTATAGGGAGCTTCACACAGACATGGAGTATGTGCTACATCACCTGGAGGCATGCAGTACACATACACAAGGTTCAACATGCATGTTTCTCCTGCTCAGCTCACAGCCCAGTCACCTTTATGATCATGTAGATGCTGTTGTGACTGTCCATGGGTGAGCACTATATTCCCTTTGTTCCCATTTGGGGGTTCAATGGCCTCAACATTCCAAATGTAACTACCCATCCACAGTGTTTAAGCACTACATGTGTCATATACCAGCCCTGTATGCTGTCTTGTTTGTCACCCAACCAGACCTACATAGCAATATGTGCCTACTTCCCTTTACCAACATGTATATCCCACCCTCTCAAACACTTGCGATGTGTTCCCAACATGGGTTACACACCACACTCCACACTCCACTTTGCAGCCATGTACTGGTGTGTAAGTATGTTGTGTATTGATGTGCGATGTTCCCTCACAGATGTCATGGCAGGGAACCATATATATATATATATATATATATATATATATATATATATATATATATATATATATCTATGCATACACACACACACACACACACACACACACACACACACACACACACACACACACATATATATATATATATATATATATATATATATACACACACACACACACACATATATATATATATATATATATATATATATATATATATGTGTGTGTATATACATATGTGGATATATGTGTAGATATCACTATGTGTTGTTTATATACCTATATATATGTATAACTGTCCAAGGTTCTGTAGACATACACAGCTGCAAATATCTATTACACATATATGTATCTGTATGTGGGGTGCATAAAAACATCTGGTCCACACACTTGTAACTCTCTTTACTTCACAGCTGAACTGTTCTGCCTTGCTGCAACACAGACAGGTGTCACGTGAACACAGACAAACATTAGGGGGTATATATGGTGACAGATTTTAGATAAGCATATTATACTGTTATGGCTGTTGGGCATGCTATGCTACATTTTAACATTACTGTCCTGCAGGTGGTGTGGTCTCACACCCATGTGTCTATCATGGCAGTATTAATACCCCCACCAGCCATTGACCACAGTAATTTACAGAATACAGATATCATGGATCACATCTTTGCCATTCACTGCTGATCTGCACAGTTGACAGGTATGTCCCACTGCCCACAGGGACTGGAACTATTGACCAGTGCAGTTGTTGAGCAGATCAGCATTACAGGAACTAGTACTGATGGCACATATACATCCTTTTTGCATTATACATCCTATTATTCTATGCCATATACTACATGCAAGTAAATGCATATCTGTTTCACATACCTGTTATGTTTTTTTTTTTTTTCACTGTAACACAACCCTGAGCTTTCTTTCTCTCTCTCTCTCTCTCTCTCAGTCTCTCAAGTAGAGTGATTGAGCTGGGTTGAATAGATTGCAGCATGCTTTTGTTGGTATTGCACATGATCAGGTGCTGACCTCTGCACCAGTCAGTGTCCAGCAGTTGCTAATTGCATGCAGCCTTCTGTGTAGTACTTCAGATAACCACTGTCATGGCAACCCTGTACTTTAAATTGCTGACTTCTGTGGGCATTGTCTCTTCACATTTCAAGTATGGATGACATCCTTCCTGTGTTTGGACATCAGTGTTACAGACAGCATACCTCTTACAGTAGAACCTGCTGACACAAGCCAAATTCACATTTGGGTAAGGTTCCAGACCTACAGTCAGCGTGAGTAGTGTTGTTGTGTGCATTGTATCTTGCAGGCCTTACAGGGTTTCTGTGTACATGGTACTTTATCATGGAATGCTGTCTGTCTGCATAGCTCTCAACTGTAGGCCTAACAATATGATACCAGGGGGATTGGCTGTTAGGTTTGTCTGTGTGCACCACACAGGTATTTTCCCAGATATATCTGTGGCATTCTGTCTGTTGAGTGCTATCAGTACATGACTACATCCATTTGTATTTCAATGTTGTATTCCTGCATAAGGGTATGCTGCAATGAATCCTGTAACACCAGCAATTTCCAGGGTGTGTAACAGCAATAATGCAAATATGGCCCTATATTCCTGCCTCTGTCCTCCACATATATGCCAGTCTTTGTCCTGCTGTGATACAGAAAGGGGTTGTTAGGTAATGGCCTATCATTATTTGCCACTAGCATCACTGCTATCATCTCAGTCATGTCATGGACTCCCACGCCAACTGTTGGGCCAAGTCCATATATATGGGGGCAACAGCTGGAGAACACATATGTGCCCTTGTACATTCCAGAGGTAAGTGCATGGTATACAGTGTTCCTTGCCCTTTTACAGCCTTTTATGGGGGTTTCAATGCCATTAACCTAGGCTATAACACCTTTTCAGGGATATAACTAAGATGAGGGTCATTCAGTGTGATAGTGAGATGGTAGGTTAAGCAATGTTATGTACAAGATACTGTGACATTAACACAAGTGCTACTTTTCCCACTAGGGCTTGACTACAGGGTGTAATTGGAGGCTGCTGAACTACATCTGTAATTGTTGATTGTTACGTATTTTGAAGGCAGATCCTGTTTCTACTGTTGTACTAATTGAAGGCCTTAACCTGGACAACATAGTATGGTATATATACACATTGCTTGCATCTACTGTTATGTGTGGGCCTTGCATTCATCACTGATTACATATTTCATACCTTATGTGGTGTAAGTACTGGCATACATTATTGTATAGTACACAAATAAAGGTAATCTGTGTATGCACATCTGTGTCAGGTCATGTCCTTTGAATTGTGGGTGAGTATATGTTTAATGTTAGTATTCTCATTTGTGGAATGGTTGCCACACTACACATTTCACAGGTGGCAGTTAACGGCTTGTGGCTGAGGGATATACTTTGCACACAATACTTCCACACTACTTCTACATATATATGGCTACTGATACCTTTTGTCTGTGTAGATGTGTATGTACCTATATATATATATATATATATATATATATATATATATATATATATATACATATATATATATATATATATATATATATATATATATATATATATATATATATATATATATATATATATATATATATATATACACACACACATCTGTATATATATATATATATATATATATATATATATATATATATATATATATATATGTATGTATATATGTATATATACATACATATGAACATATATATGTATCTATATACAATTGTATGTTATTTGATTATTTGTAAGCCATACATAAATATATATATATCTACATATAGCTGTTTATCTGTCTACATTTACATATATATATATATCTGTCCATATGTCCATGCAAGTTCATTTCATATTTTGGCCTGTTCCTCATTCTCTTGGCAATTGTCATGGATGATCGTAGCATTGATGTCAGTAACTAGTGCCAACACTTTTGTGTTTCAGACTTCATCTCCTTCTACATATGTGTTCTTATACATATAACTGTGTAACTAACAACATTTTAAGTGTATTAGAGCATTAGTTGACATATATCTGTATTTGTACTCACAGTGTGGCATACTTTGTCCAGACTTCTTGCATTAACAGGTAGTGTGGTATGATATTAAAACATTTCCTGTACTTTTAAAGTGGAACCTGACTGTTGAGAGACAGCCTTACAAGACTATCTGCAAATATATAGAGGTGAGTATATTCTTCTGTATTATTCTGTATCATAGAGCTAAATTGTTGCTTAGATATCTGTTGTCTTACTGTTCTGCAAAAATACAGAGATCAGTATATATTTTTTGGTTTTATAATTTGCACTCTGATTCCTCACATCTCTGTTGAAACTGTCTTCCCCACCTCCCCCTCATTTTGGTTTCTATAGCTTGTGCTAGGTTCCCCTAATTTGACCTGTTAATAGCAGCAGTCTGCATTTAAAGTGGAACCTGTGTGTTGAGAGCCAGCCTTACAAGACTATCTGCAAATATATAGAGCTGAGTATATTTTTCTGTATTATTCTGTATTATAGAGCTAAATTGTTGCTTAGATATCTGTTGTCTTACTGTTCTGCAAATATACAGAGATCAGTATATATTTTTTTGGTTTTATAATTTGCACTCTGATTCCTCACATCTCTGTTGAAACTGTCTTCCCCACCCCACCCCATTTTGGTTTCTATAGCTTGTGTTAGGTTCCCTTAATTTGACCTGTTAATAGCAGCAGTCTGCATTTAAAGTGGAACCTGTGTGTTGACAGACAGCCTTACAAGACTATCTGCAAATATATAGAGCTGAGTATATTTTTCTGTATTATTCTGTATTATAGAGCTAAATTGTTGTTTAGATATCTGTTGTCTTACTGTTCTGCAAATATACAGAGATCAGTATATATTTTTTTGGTTTTATAATTTGCACTCTGATTCCTCACATCTCTGTTGAAACTGTCTTCCCCACCCCCCTCATTTTGGTTTCTATAGCTTGTGCTAGGTTCCCTTAATTTGACCTGTTAATAGCAGCAGCCTGCATTTAAAGTGGAACCTGTGTGTTGAGAGACAGCCTTACAAGACTATCTGCAAATATATAGAGATGAGTATATTTTTCTGTATTATTCTGTATTATAGAGTTAAATTGTTGCTTAGATATCTGTTGTCTTACTGTTCTGCAAATATACAGAGATCAGTATATATTTTTTTAGTTTTATAATTTGAACTCTGATTCCTCACATCTCTGTTAAAACTTTTCCCCACCCCACTCCTTGTTCTTGGTTGTAGTTAAATTTGTTGGCTTTTGCAGTGCCTGCCCCACTGTAGATTTGATCTAGGACACTCCCCCAGTCCCATCTCTTTACCACATTCTACCTAATAAACCCTTTCTGCACTTGCTTTTAGTCCTTTTTAATTTAATTACATTTTTTCAAACTGTGTGTGGACTAATATTGCAACATAGTCAAGTGTGCCAGCTTGCACTGCATGTGAATTGTTTTTACTACTGTTTTTGCTACTTTTCTGAAAAAAAATTGTAAGCCAGTTTCCTACCTTTCCTGTAATTAGTGTTCCAGATACAGATTTGCTGTATCCAGGACTATTTGTAGAATTCTGGCCCCCAAAGCCTTCCTGTGTTGGAGGGAAGCCTTCTAGCTTATCAGTGGGAGTGGTAAGCACTAGGTAACCTGTCTACCACATAAGGAGTGGTGCTGGCCCAGAATTTGTAGTTATTGGCCGTTTGGGCGGTCTTCCATCTCTCACAACTTTCTGATTTGAAGACCTGCATTTGCACTTGTTTCTGTCCTGTAACTCCTGGGACCATCTCATTTGCTCACTCAAAAAAAAAATTCCCTGCTTTTACTGTATTTGTATTTCTTCCTACTTTATTTTGCTTTTGTGTCATCTTAAACATACTCAATTGTATTTATTACTGCTTGGTGTAACTCATTCTAAGCCTTTTAGTTTAAGTACTTGGGCTTCAGACCAGTTGTTTTACATTTAGAAGGTTGGTGGTCTGCACTGTAGTGGCAGAACAGGTAGCTTACATCCTTCTAAGTTGGGAACTGCTGATTGAGGGCTCAGTGTCTGTTATTCTAAAAGTGTATTAATTCTGGTTTAAGCACTTGGGCTTCAGGCCAGTTATTTTACATTAAAATGGTTCATGGTCTGCACTCTTGTGGGAGGAGAGGCTGGACTCTGCCCTTCTGAGCTGGGAATTTCTGGTTAAAGGCTTATAGTGCCTGCATATTTAAACTGCTTCTTACTGAAATTGGTACACCTTGTTTGCTGTAGCATAGACTAGATCCAGGCCTGCTGAATCTAGCTTTGTTTGTATAACTTGAGCACTAATCCAGTCATTCTTTAAAGTATTCAATTGTATTTATTACTGCTTGGTAGTAACTTGATTAAAGTGTAGCCATCATTCTAAGTCTTTTGGATTAAGCACTTGAGCTTCAGACCAGTTGTTTTACATTAGGAAGGTTTGTGGCCTGCACTGTGGTGGCAGGACAGGTAGCTTACATCCTTCTAAGTTAGGAACTGCTGATTGAGGGTTCAGTGTCTGTTATTCTAAAAGTATATTAATTCTGCTTTAAGCACTTGGGCTTCAGGCCAGTTGTTTACATTAAGAAGGTTTGTGGTCTGCACTGCAGTGGGAGGAGAGGCTGGACTCTGCCTTTCTGAGCTGGGAATTTCTGGTTAAAGGCTTATAGTGCCTGCATATTTGAACTGTTTCTTACTGAAATTGGTACACCTTGTTTGCTGTAGCATAGACTATATCCAGGCCTGCTGAATCTAGCTTTGTTTGCATGCTTGTTGTTTGTTTGCTTGTTATTTCCCTGAAATTCTAATCCTACCTAAAACGAGGCTTTTCAGTGCTTCTGTGGATCCCTAGTGATATCTGCATTGCCTACTGTACCTATTTCCTAGTTTCACTTGAAAGAAAGTTACTGTTTGTCATTTTTGCATTTATGTTACCTGTAGCACATTGCATTTAAGATACCTGGCACTTGCTCACTAAAGCAATTATATAAGTCAGCACTAAAAAATGAAAAGCACTACACCCTCACAAACTCCCCTTGAGTACCTTGTTCCCCATTGGCCTTTTTCTTCAGTTATAAAGGAATTCCCAATACTATTCTAGCATGTCCAAAGGTCAGTTATCAATCTCCTCTCCGGTCCAGTGACTCTGGGAATCTTGAGGCAATGTTACAACTGCCTCATGTACACTGACAACCCTCTCCTCCTCCCAACAAATTCCAACACATGTGAGAGATGCAACCATATAGCCATACTGGAGGCAAAGCTCTCTCAACAAAGTAGTGGTGAAACCAGTCAGGAGGAGAAGGAAACCACACTCACTACAATTCCAGTCTCACATAGACCTACCATGACAGTAAACCAAACACATAAACACACAAAAACATACTCAGAGGCTCTAAATAAAAATCTGCCTAAGCAGCAGAGACCTCCAAAGCAGACACCCAAGAACCGCTAACCCATAACAAAACATGTACAACACATGGCTCACAAAGCCAGTGTGCTGAACAGTCACAGCCCTTAAGGCTAAACAACACACCTGATACACTTGTAATAGTTGACTCTATCGTCAGGCACTCGGATGTCCCGCTCACCAGGCTGAACAAGGAGAAGGTCACGGTGAGCTGCCTGTCGGGCGCTAGGATCTGCCACATAACCCAACCACTCAGGTCACTCCAAGGCAAGTGCAAATATGACTCAGTCATTGTCCATGCTGGTGTGAATGACCTGAGACGTACTTCCCTGGACTACGTGAAAAGAGACATAGAGGAGCTCTCTGAGCATGTAGCCCAGGCCGGTATGACCCTGACCTTGAGTAGCATCTTACCCTCACCAAGAATGATGCCACAATATGAAGACAAGATGATCAATTTCAACAACTGGCTTAAGTATTGGTGTCACTCAAAGGGGATCCAATGCCTGTCAGCCTGGGATGACATGCTCGACAAGCCACGATGCTTCGCTAGGGACGGCTTGCACATGTCAACCCTGGGCTTTTGGATATTAGCAAAGGCTCTTGCTACCCCCATAATGCCTTTTTTAGGCAAGGCTCAAAAGACAAACCCACCTCCATGGGTATCACAAGGGATAAGAAACTAAGATTAATGCTACTCAATGCCAGAAATCTAAACCTCAAGATGCACACACTCGAAACTCCCCTTAGCATGGAGAACATCAATATCTGTGCAGTAACAGAAACCTGGTTCTAGGCTCCCAAGAGCACCCCAGCACTACCAGGTTATACCTCATACCATGCTTTTCAGCCACAAAACTTGGACCGAACCACAAAAGGAGGGGGGTATCAATATTCGTCAAAGATACCCACACCTCCGGGTTGGTGGCACAGCATGAAGCATCAGAGACTATCCATGTGCAACTAACAATGGGTAAAACTGCCTTCCAGTTTATAGCCTGCTACAGATCACCCTCCCAAACCCAGGAACCCCACTCGGCCTTCCTGAGAACACTGAAAAATATGAAGGTCTCTCCAAACACCATTATATTGGACGACTTCAAGTACTCAAACATAGACTGGGAGCATTACTCTAGCTCCAACACCCTAACCCAAAGGTTCCTAGAATTTATAAACTCAAATGCTATGGAACAACTTGTTACCACTCCCACAAGAGGGGAAAACATAGTGGACCTGATCATCACCAACATGGGGACTCTATGCTCCAGACCAGAAGTGTATCCCTCACTGGTAAGATCAGACCATAAACTAATCTCACTGGATATTCACATCCCGACTCCACCCCCTGCCCTGAAAACCACAGTGAAAAACTTCTCTAAAGCAAATTTCACACTCTTCAAAACCAAGGTGGAATCCTTCAAAGCCCCCGGGCCTGTGGAAAATACAGTCCAGACTGCAGAATCCTTTATAAACGCATTCTATGAACACCTTCAGGAATGCATGGATCATGCAATCCCAAATAAAACCAAGACCCAATCCTCCAAAGGCAGATGTCCTGTCTGGTGGACCCCAGCCATAAACAAATTATACAATAGAAGGAGGAAGCTACTACATGATAGAGCAAAATCCCAAAAAGGGAAGGCATCTCTGATCAGTATTAGCAAAAAACTACGGGCACTCATAAAATCGTCTAAGGCCAGCTTTGAGAGAAAAATTGCACAGGACACTAAGGATAATCACAAGGCTTTCTTTACTTATGTTAGGAACCTGGGTGGAAATTCCCAGAATTAGTCCAAAATGACAAAAAATACACCGAACCCACAGACATTGCCAACATCCTAGCTGACAGGTTCAGCGCAAACTTCTCCCCCCCCCCACCAAAAGGGCAAATATCTATCCCAGAAGAGTGCTGCCCCCCTGACATCTCAGATGCTCAGGTAAGAGCTGCCCTCTCCAAAGCAAAAAACACAGAATCAATGGGACCAGATGGTGTCCCGGGCTGCGTCCTACATGAACTCCAAGAAGAGCTAAACCCAAACAAAAAACTACTGTTCAATCTCAGACTTACTTCAGGATATGTACCCAAAGAGTGGCGTACAGCAACAGTGGTCCCTCTCCACAAAGGTGGTGCCTCAACAGATCCTGGAAACTATCACCCCATAAGCCTGACTAGCTTGGTCTGTAAAGCTATGGAAAGGATCATCATGGACCTCATAAATAAAGATATTGGGGACCTACAGACACTGGATCCTACCTAGCTCGGCTTTGTTAAGGGCAGATCCTGCCTCTTAAACCTGGTTGATTTCTTTGAAACAGTCACCAAGGCCATTGACAAGGGGAAGGTGGTCCACATAGCCTACCTGGGCCTCACAAAAGCCTTCAATACAATACCACACTCGGGCATTATAGATAAGCTCACCAGCTTAAATATAAACCCCTATGTCACTAGATGGATTGCAAACTGGCTCAAGAACAGAACCCACATGGTTAGAATTGCTGGAGCCATGTCAGACTCCAAACCAGTTACAAGTGGCATCCCACAAGGTTCAGTCCTGGGACCTCTCTTGTTTGGTAATTAGGGACCTGGGGACCCAAGTTGATAGCAATCTCTCATTTGACAACTACTTGGCCAAAGTAGTTAGAAAAACATTTTATATAGCCGACCTAATCATGAAGGGATTCACATCTAGATCAGGGGAGGTCATCGTGCCTCTTTACTCATCCCTCATCAGGCCCATAATTGAGTACAGTGCCCCTTTTGGGATGTACCTTACCAGACAACTGCAGCAACTGGAAAGACCCCAAAAGTACCTCACCAAGAGGATCAAAGGGCTCAAACAGATGCCATATGCTGCCCGGTTAAAGAAATTCCAGCTCTACTCAGTGGCATACCGCCTGCTCAGAGGCGATCTGTGCCTGACGTATAAAGCCATGTCCAACCCAGAAATAATGGACATGCTGCACCTCAGAAAATCCAAATCCCATTGATCTATGTGCTCAAGAGACTTGAACCTCAGCACTGAAATAAATAGGACATGCTGGAGGGACAGATTCATAACCCAGAGGCTCCCTTCACTCTGGAATAAAATCCCAGTCCAGGTTAGGCAGAGTCCCTCATTGACTCTCTTCAAGAGGAATCTTGATGAGTGGATGGGAGATTGTAAGTTTACCCCGGGTATCACTTCTGTGTCACTGTTAGACAGAGGCACAGTATACTAACCTCGAAAAAGGACATAGCAAAAATAATTTAAAATGGGTGGTGAAAGCCAGGCACACTCTGGCTAGGCTTATAAATGCCCTAGGGCAGATAGCCTAGTATGAACCTATGAATCTATGAACCTCTGTTGACAGATTGTGTTGGATGGTATGTTTGTGAAAACATCAGGTCATGTATATCTGCCATGGTTTAGTGGTAAATCACTTTGTGCATGGAGTGCAGATTCCTGGGCTTGAGCCTTGGAGAGGCAGTTTATTTTGTTGCTAGGCAGAACAAGGGACGTTGGATACAGAGTGATTAAGGCACTTTTAAGCAGGTTTGCATGAGTTTGCACAACAGTAAGCACTGCTAACCTCTGCCTATGTTTTCTTACAGTCAGTTAGCTTCAAAATTTCTCAACCTGTGCTGGCGTAGCTTATCCCCATGCTAATTTCTTTAAAAGAAAAGGAAAAAGGGGTTGATAGGAAAGTGGTGAAAAACGGGGCACAAAGAGGGAAAGACAGTAGGGAAAGTAGCTATGCATGTGCAAGAAGGGTATAGCAAAGGTCCATAGCTGCCCTTTTCTTCTACAGCAACAGCTGTGTATATACACTAAATTTGCAGTTACATTTGGACCCTAAAACCCCTGGGAGAGGGGCGAGGACAACATATATTCATTGTGATGCCAATTCGACCAGATTACATGTGTCCAGTGGACACATGTGCAAAATGGACAGCTATGTATTGGGCAAATTTTTTTTGTGGGAACAGATTGCCCTTTTTTTCAGGTGAGAGTGGGATGTTGGGGAGGGGTAGTAGGTATATTTGGGGAGGTAGGCTGGGTAGGTTAACAGACAAGACACACAAGATGCATACAGGGCCGGTAAATGAAACATGTCGGAGGTAAACACCTTGGATGGGGAGGGGTATTTGGAAGTTGCAAGCCCATGAGCCCCCCAAACTGGGAACAGTGGGACTGAGATCCCCACCCATGGGCAGTCACCACTGAATCTTCATGGCCTCAAATGGTGGCTGTGCTGGGGGCTGTGTAGGAGGGGCAGGCTCACCCTCTAATAGTGCCACTCAGCCCTCAATTTGGCATAGCTGCTATCGATACTCCACATCAAGCTCCCAACGCACCATGCCCTGGACCTGTTGATGGGTGACAGGTTCCCCTCCATGCCCACTCTGAGGGGGGGCAAGCCCCATCCCCTGCAGTGGTTCCACTCGAAGGTGGCGCAGGGCCGACAGAGGAGGAGGTCCCAGGCTCGGTCCTAGATGTGCTGGTGCCCAGTGCCATGGCCAGCTGAGGTAGGACAGGTGGGTCCACTGGGATCGGCCTTCCCATACAAGCTGTGTTGCTGCAGGTTTATGACAGATATCAGTAAGTAACAGTCAACAGTATTCAGGATTAGTTATAACAGCATGCATACGTATTCCCATTTACCCAAAACACCAGATTTAACACAGTTGCAGAGCAAGCAGAACACATGCATATATGGAACAACAGTGGCCATTGCAGGGGCATGCGGGTTTCATTGATGGCAACAGGCCACAAGTATGGGTGTATTTTAACATGGCACATGCATAGAAACAAATGTGAATATTTATAAACCATTAGGACATATGTCCCAACAAAAGTTTGCAGTGTACACATACCAGTTGAGAAATGTCATTGGGTTATTTTGAACATATGGTAGGGGTGAGAGAGAGAGTTCAATTAACAGCTAATATATCCTTGTAGTTTTCACAACATTCTTAGTCACTGCAGTGATCCTTCCCTTGCATGTATTATTACACTACCCAATGGCTTTATATTGTACACTGGTATGTTTATAGCTTGCTATATACGTGACCTGTGTCTTACATACAGGCATGACAGGCTGCAGGTGTTAATACAACATATGTTGAGAATTGCTGCCATACACTTTGGGTGAGGTGCTAGATTGACAGGTTTGTTTTCATATACATTCTCTGACTATGTAGATGTTTGACTATCAGTTATATGCCATTGACAGATGCCTACATTTCTTGAATCATCACATTGCATTTTCAGGGGAACAGGGTACCAGGCTGGTGATATGGGCTGTTTATCTGGACATGCTGGACAGATTGGAACAGTTGTGGGGTATGCATATGCATACTGCTTTCACTTTGAACATTCTAGCAAATTCTGTACAGTTGTTGAGTCTAATTATGCATACAGTCTTCTATGTGAACATTGTAACAAAATATGTTCAGTTGTGGGGTATGATTATGCATGCAACTTAGTTGCACTCCCAGGATTCAAACCCCTGTTGTGTGTGACAAAAAATAATAGTTAACATCACAGTACACTGTGCTATCAGGGAATTAACGCAAAGCTTTCAATTGTTTTCTATCTAAGTCTCCCTAACTTGCATAATATGACTGACCTCTTTGCACTTCCAACA
The DNA here is from genome assembly GCF_019279795.1 of Protopterus annectens. Taxonomy (NCBI): domain Eukaryota; kingdom Metazoa; phylum Chordata; order Ceratodontiformes; family Protopteridae; genus Protopterus; species Protopterus annectens. The sequence goes on along the minus strand of NC_056732.1, from coordinate 1,185,612,001 downwards.
TTGTTATGCAGGACTTCATACAGATTTTATCTGCATACCACGGTGTGGGTGACACTGCTTAAGATACAACAATACTATTTATAGTATGGAACAGATCACCAACATATGAGGGAAGAGGAAGCAGAAGCACTCCAGGGGTTATACCTTTATTCACAGACTATTACACATTTATTGCTACTGGTACAACACTTTTTAAGGCTCTTATATTTATTTGTTATGACAGTACATGCAGACTAATTACTAACCTGCCTTGTGATGCAGCCTTTGCAGCCTAGCATCATGGGCTTGCTTGTTCGCAGCCCACTCATCTGCAGCTGTCAGAGGAATACAGTGATATTTAGCCATACCTATCCATAGTATACACAAGCTAGGCAATTATTTACTACTTAGTAGAATGAGAACTTAGTACTGGGGCATTGGGCATCTGCCGAGACTCCTGGATCCACTGCTCCAGGACATCCTCCCTCTGCTGCTTCAGGTCAGCATGGTGGTACCTGACCTGCTTACCAGTTTGGGGCATACCTGTGGCACTGGTGAGGTTATGGGCAAGACTGTCCCAGGCCTCCATTTTATACTGTGAGCCCTGGTACTGGCCCTGCAGTAGTCTCTGCTCATGGTGTTTTACCATGAGCCATACCATGAATTTTGACACCTGGATGCCCCAGCGCTGCACTCTAAATCAAGTGTCTTCACCCACACCAGCCATTCAGCCTGCAGTAAGAAGCTACAAACAGTTATGAGAAGTATTCCTGCCTCTGGGGTTTAAATACGGCCATTTTCCCACACTTTCCCATGGTTGGCCTGTTTTGAAAAGGCTAAGCTATGGGTACACCTGCTTACATAAGGTTGGCACTGCTTAAAGATGTATACCACTAGGCAGATTGAAATGGCTTCCCTACACATTGCTTACACTTACTAACTTGAGCTGTGCTGTGGTTAGCATTGCTTAATAGTTAATTAGCACTATATTTGCCATTTGGCAGTGATTTATTCTTCATTACAGGTTATATATGTGTCTGGTATTCATGATTCTACACTTTTACTAATTCTACACTTTATTACAATGACACCTCACATCTACACCAGTTCACATATTTATGTTATGTAGCAGGTTATACCACTTCACACTGTACATAGATTCAGTTTACATGTTTGGTTTGATTTTCCTGTGTTGAGGATTAGTTTGCTGATACATCATTCATATCTATTGCTATGATGGCTTAATGGTTAACTACTGTGACTATAGTGTACAGGGTCCTGAATTTGAGCCTTGCAGAAGCAGTTTATTTTGTTGCTGGGCAGAACATGGGCCATTGGATACAGAGTGATTAAGGCACTTTAAAGCAGTTGTAAGCAGGTTTGCATGACGGTAAGCACTGCTAACTTCTGGTTACAGTTTGTTACACTCAGTTAGCTTCTACTTTGATTAATCTGTGTGGGCAATGCTTACCCCAGCGCAAACGCATTTAAACATGCTTACTACTGCTTATTTGTGCTTAAACCTGCTTACTAGTGCCTTATTCATTATGACACTAACACTTCACATGTGCATTTAATGCAGTACTCCAGTTCACATTTACATGTTATTATGTAGGTTATATGGCAAAAAGATGTACAAATATGTTCATATACAGATTTCACATGGAAAATGATATGTGCTGCAGTAAGACTTGAGCGGGGAATGCCAGGTCATTAGGCAGGTGCTCTAACCACTACACTATTGCTGTGCTGCTTCATTTGCATATATATTCCTTGTTATCCTCTTTAGCCTTTTTAGGTGCTTTAACCGTAGCTAAGCGATGGGCAAACCCGCGCACCTACGGTTAACTGTACTCGGGGTGTTAGAAAAATAAATGAAAGGATCTCTTCATTTTATTTAAATGTACTGTTGCTGTTGAACACATGGGGACTGTTGGTAGGGATATGCAGACACCTATGAGTGGTCTTGCTCATTTATTTACACATTCTTCTGTTCTACTTTGCAGGGGCATGTTTATTCCCAGAGCTCTGCTTTCCGACACGCCCTCTGCACTCGTCCATGCTCCGTGTAGCATTAGGAGTTCAGGTAGTGCACCTTCATTAATATGCATGGCATACTTCCATCATCCTCTTAAACTGCTGCTTCCATGCAGGACTAGATTAGTCTTGCAAGGAAGATTAGTAAATCCAGGGGGAAATCATTTTGCATTCCTTGCATTGCAATGCAGAATATGGGGTTACTGCACTCCAGAGGTGTTATCCTTCACTTGAATCTTTAAACTGAGCTCCCAACTGCAGAAGTTTGTGGTAGCACAGATGGAGGGTAAGCACTACTGAAAAAAACAGGGTTTCCTTACTTATTTACACATTTAACCTATCTCCTCATTTATTTGACCAGTTTCATTATTTACATTACTAATAATTTCTGTTTCTTCATCCCACATTCATTTTGCTACAAACAAAACCTTATTCACTTAATAACATATTTTATTTTCCAATTTTATTGATACAAAAATCTCTTCTCAGGAAATTTCTTTGGTTCCTGCCCAAATTACCTTAGGCAATATGCATACTTCCATACACCTCTCATGAAAGGAGGCCTCAGGCCTAGAGAAAATCTCCTGGACAATTTGTAAATATTTTCTATAATGTTTGTCAAAACAGTTACCAATATCAATTTAAAAATTTGTTGTGTGTGTGTGTGTGTGTGTGTGTGTGTGTGTTTTTTTTGGGGGGGTCAATTATGAGTAAGATGAAAGTTTTGGAAACTTTGTAAAAACTTTACAAATAGTTTCTCGGTCATTCTTGTCATGGTTTGAGAATTTGTCCTGCACTAGTTATTTTAAATGGGGAATCAATAAATAGATAACAGAGCCTGACAAACAATACAAACTTAACTTGTTCCTTCACTGGGACCCCCATCAAATGCCTTTCTTTATTTATCCTTGATAAAGAAAGCATTATATGTTAAGGCCTTATTGAGGATTTATTTCTTTATCTACAGCTGAAAGACTTTATACATAAGTGAAAACACTATTGTAGGTCATTCAGATTTTACATTTGTTCACTGCATGACTAGATTATTATTATTATTATTATTATTATTATTATTATTATTATTATTATTATTATTATTATTTTGAAATGTAGATTTTAGGCCAGGTTCATGAATGCCTACACTAAGTCTAAACTAAATGTACACCACCCTGAATAAACAGACAACACAAGCATAACTCACCTTCTTCCTCCTAATGTTAGTTTACCTATTGATTTTTTTGCAGCCTTAAATATTGTGGGGGATTCAAAAAGGTTACGAAAAAGTGTTGATGATGTGTACACTTGTGTTCCCTTTCTGAATGAATAGACAACACAAAAAATGTGGTAGGAATGTTTTTCATTATAGAACATGTACCCTTAGTGTAGGATTTTATGAATTTGATCTTGTATTTGTTTTATCCTTCTCTCAGGATACTCTTCATGAATGTGTACAAGTCTTCTAATTTGTTCCATTTTGGTATGCCTCTGATCCAAAGACTAATATGCCTACTTTGTTCTTATAAAGCTTACTGAAATCTTTATAGATATAGAAATTACACTGAGGACCATTCAGCCAATATCATGAAGTGCATTATTTATACTCTGAGCCCATGATGCCCCCCTCCATCCCACCACATTGTGTAATTATTCCACTTCATTTTGTATCATTGCAACTTATACTTCATTTGTTAAAGCAAGAACTTAATGTAAGACACTCAAATTTCAAATCAGCTTCTTGATAGCTATGAATCTTCTCTGTTTTCATATCTGAGCTTATTTTTTTAAGGGGATGGTGACTTGTTTTTCCTTCAACTTATCTGATTAAATTTTGCACTAGATTGATGTCTGGAGCAAAAGAAAAAAAAACATTTTTAATATTGTAATATGAAGGTATTTTATGGGAGGGAAACTAAAAAACCATGAATGTCTTTTTTCCAGGTAGCTCTCAGATATAACTGCTAATTGACACTCATAGACAGCTGTCAGTCACTCTTACTCTGTTACATTTATGATGTTTCTCATTTCATTAGTTATGGCATTCTGTTAGTTGAGCTCATACATATCTCAATAAAAACACTTTAGCACAAATATTTTAAGATATAACCATTCAAATGCTGACAAACACTGATAAACATTTCTTTTACTTGTCAGTTTAGATATTACTAGATCAACACATTTTTTTCATATTACTGCATATTTTTTTAATTTTCTTTGAGTACAAGCTCTTACAATACAGGACATTGTTAACATCTCATATAACATAATAACAGTTCTTTTTTTAGTACTTATAGACTTTACTATTTATGTTTATCACTTCTATTGTGTAAAAGGAGATTTGCAATTTCAGTGTTTCCTAGAATTTGACTTCAGCTTTCCCTTTGGTAACATTTTCATTTTGGAATGTCTTCACCTGATATATGTTGTCTTATATGGTTTATTTGAGTTTCATAAAGGACTGTGGGCTAATGTGAAGACTTCTCATATACTTTTTGTACCCACCACATATTTACCTATATTCATTCCAGGTGAGCCCCCCACCATGTTGTAAGAAATGGTGGCTGAGTAACATCTGTAGATAGTTAAATGTTGAAGACTTACTACATAAGGTTTTATGCATGTTTACAGAAGCTGTTATTGAGGCATAAATCTTATAAGAAATCATTCACTTGTTGTGGGGGCATTCTTTTTTTACTTGCAATAACTCAAGTTATAGAACTTCGGATTATTTAGCATAATCTAAGATGCTGCCTACACATGAAATAAAACAAGCTACTTAGATATTATTCTAAAAATACGCAAAATTACATAATACTTCTAATGGTGCAGAGCATATCAAGAGCTCAGCTATTATCACCTAAATCTCATACAGGAAAAAGTGCCTTTTTAATTCTTTTGTCATGTGTCTTCACATCAGACAGATGTCCAAAATGAAGAACCAATACATGAATAAAAAAGTGCACCAAAGCTGCATCAGGACTTCACTTTAATAAAAATAAAACCCACATTAAGTGCTTTCATCTCTCCAAAGGAGACTTCTTCAGAATGTGAATTAAAAACCAAATCAGTAAGCTTAAATATACTTTAAAATCATACCATTGGCTAGTAGTTAGTCTATTACATCAATTAAAATGTAAAGACATATACCATAGGAAAAACAAACTGTAGACTATGCTTAATAAATCAAACTCTTAGAGTTATAAAAAATAAATTAACCCCTCTAAAATAAGTAAGGAAGGAACGGAATAGGTAGACACTATTATCACTGCTTATAGCCTATTAGCCTTCTCTTTTAATACAGGTTTTAAGAAAATACTGTCATTGAGCCCAGGGGGAAACTAGCTGCCACCCTAAATTGCCATTGTAATTCCTACTTTAAAAGAAGTTCTTTCCAATCACCCCCTCTGGGTTCAATATTAATAATATCTAAAATGCCAAATTTAAAATGTAAAAAAAACTTTGCATGTCCTCGAATGTCTATAAATGGCATTTGTTTCCTTCATATTTTTTATATCGTTGTTATGCTCATAAATCGTGTTTTTCAGGGCTCATTCTGTCTTGCTCACATAAAATCCTGAACATGTCTCACACAGGGCTAAATAAACAATTCTTTCACTGTAACAATAACCTTTCAAGAATTTTATTTTGCTCCCTAAATTGTTAGCCAATACGGTCTTACTTTATCTATAAATGTAGGCACATTGTGAGCATCTATGACACGGTCTAGTTCCTTCCTTAAAAGGAATGTTACTTTCTGTTTTGTTTTCCATTAAAACCTTCATGTTCCTACCTACTTTGTTAATGAATACTGGTTTGTCCCCCACCACTGTATTTAGTTCTTTGTTAGATTTAAATACACTCCAATTCTTGGTTATAATTTCTTTAAATTCCATAGAAATAGGGCTGTATTGTATAGCACAAACGTTCATAAAATTATTTGCGGAATTAGAATATTGTATGTTGTTATCTAATAATGGTTGGTATCTTTTGCCCCACTCCTTTAGTACTCCCTCTAGTATGTCTTCCACTAATTTCTTAGGATACACCCTTTCCAAAAAAATAGTTGTCAACAATTTAAAATCCTTTTCAACATCACCATATACAGAGGTCATACAAGCTATCCTAACAGCATGTCCTTTTACTAGACTTTTCTTTTGTGTAATAGGGTGGCAGCTGGAAGTGAAGATATGCATTATAAAAGGTACTCTTCCTGCATATATTAGACTGAAACCAATTATTAAAATGGTCAATCCTAACATCCAAATAATGTGTACTGTGTTGATTGTACTCATAGGTAAATTTTAGAAAAGATGTAGCATTATCTAAATATTCTATGAATGACAGAATTGTTTCTGCACCACCCTGCCAAAAAATAAAAATATCATCCAAAAACGAATATATCATTTTATATATTGGTGATAATTACTTTGAAATACATGTTTGGTTTCCCAACCAACCATGACCATATTGGCATATGCTGGTGCACAAGGTGCGCCCATAGCCACTCCTTGTAATTGTTGAAAATATTGACCCTCAAAATATATATATTTGTTTTCCAACACAAATGTCATGTGTTCAACAATTATACTAATCCAATCATGGGAAAGCCCTGAATAGGTATGTAAAGTCTCTTCAAACATTGATGATCCTTCATCTTTGGGTATACAGGAATATAAATCTTTAACATCTATAATCAAAAATATTAAATTCAATGACCAAATGTTCTGCATTAGTTGTCCTAGGAATTCCCAAGAATCCTTTAATAAATGTTAAATTTTTTCCACTACTGTTTAATGGTATTGTCTATATATATAGACATATAGCTATACCTTGTGTTTTGGATCCCCCTGCTGCCACTATAGGCCTAAAAGGTGGCTCCACAATGTTTTTATGTATCTTGGGAATACCAAATATAACAGGACCTTTGGGGCTAGAATTAATTAAATATTGATGTACATCATATTCCTCTAAGTAAGAGTCTAAACGTCTATATGCTATATTGATTTGAATTTTAGAAACTTGTGCATAATTATACTCATTAAATAATATGCCCTGCATAATGTTGGAATATTGCATAGTATCAAATAGTACTATTCCACCCCCTTTGTCTGGAGTCATAATACACAGATACACATAAGGGCAAATTCTTCCTGATTCAAATTTCTAAGAATACTTCTTTTTTGTGACCACAAATTATAAATCTCTTCTGTTACTGTTTTTTTAAAAACATCCAGTAGGGAGTGTAAAAGTGGATTAAAGGTACTACTCTTTTTTTATAATCCTTTGGTATTGAGTCCCATTAGAATCAAATCCTGTTATAGGTTGTGAATAAAATGCACTCCAATTCAATTTTCTGGTGTATATATAAAAATCAGCAATACTGTCAGCTAAATCAGGAATCTTGGTGGGGCATATTTAAAACCTTTAGAAAACAAAGAAAAAAAATAAAATCAATATAGCATATAGACGTATGGACTCTTACTTAGAGGAATATCTTCTTGATCAGCGTATTAGTTCAGATGTACATCAGTATTTAGATAATTCTAGCATCATGGTTCCTGTTATATTTGGTATTCCCAAGACACATAAAAACATTGTGGAACCACCATTTAGGCATATATTGGCAGCAGGGGGATCCAAAACACAAAGTATAGCTGTAAATATAGACAAGACCATTAAATGAGTAGTGGAAAAAATTAAACATTTAGTAAAGGATTCTTGGCAATTCCCAGGACAACTAACGCAGAACATTTGTCATCGAATTTAATATTTTTGACTATAGATGTTAAAGATTTATATTCCTGTATACCCAAAGATGAAGGATTAGCAATGTTTGAGGAGACTTTACATACTGATCAGGGCTTTCTCATGATCGGATTAGTATAATTGTTGAACTTATGACATTGGTGTTGGAAAACAACTATATATATTTTGAGGGTCAATATTTTCAACAATTACAAGGAGTGGCTATGGGCGCACCTTGTGCACCAGCATATGCCAATATGGTCATGGTTGGTTGGGAAACCAAACATGTATTTCAAAGTAATTATTAATAATACATAAAATTATATATTCATTTTTGGGATGATATTTTTATTTTTTGGCAGGGTTGTGCAGAAACAATTCTGTCATTCATAGAATATTTGGATAATGCTGCATCTTTATTCTAAAATTTACCTATGAGTACAATCAACACAGTACACATTATTTGGATGTTAGGATTTCCTATTTTCATAATGGGTTTTTGTTTAATATATACAGGAAGAGTACCTTTTGTAATGCATACCTTCACTTCTCCAGCTGACACCCTATTACACAAATGAAAAGTCTAGTAAAAGGACATGCTATTAAGATAGCTCATATGAACTCTGTATATAGTGATTTTGAAAAGGAATTTAAATTGTTGACGTCTATGTTTTTGGAGAGGGCGTATCCTAAGAAATTAGTGGAAGACATACTAGAGTGAGTACTAAAGGAGTAGGGCAAGAGATACTAACCATTATTAGGTAACAACATACACCATTCTAATACAACTACTAATTCCTCGAATAATTTTATGAATGCTTGTGCTATACAATACAGCCCTATTTCTATGGAATTTAAAGAAATTATAACCAAGAATTGGAGTATATTTAAATCTAACAAAGAACTAAATACAGTGGTGGGGGACAAACCAGTATTCATTAACAAAGTAGGTAGGAATATGAAAGTTTTAATGGAAAACAAACCAGAAAATAACATTCCTTTTAAGGAAGGAACTAGACCTTGCCATTGATGCTCACAATATGCTTACAGTTATAGATACATTAAGACCGTATTGGCTAACAATTTAGGGAGCAAAATAAAATTCTTGAAAGGTTATTGTTACAGGGAAAGAATTGTTTATTTAGCCCTGTGTGAGACATGTTCAGGATTTTATGTGAGCAAGACAGAATGAGCCCTGAAAAACATGATTTATGAGCATAACGATATAAAAGATAAGAAGGAAACAAATGCCCTTTATAGACATTCTAGGACATGCAAAGGTTTTTTACATTTTAAATTTGGCATTTTAGATATTATTAATATTGAACCCAGAGAGGGTGATTGGAAAAACTTCTTCTAAAGAAGGAATTACAATGGCAATTTAAGTTGGCAGCTAGGTTCCCCCCCTGGGCTCATTGATAGTATTTCCTTAAAACCTGTATTAAAAGAGAAGGCTAATAGACTATAAGCAGTGATGATAGTGTCTACCTATTCCCTTCCTTACTTATTTTAGAAGGGTTAATTTATTTTTTATAACTTTAAGAGTTTGATTTATTAAGTACAGTCTATAGTTAGTTTTTTCTATGTTATATGGTCTTAAATTTCAATTAATGTAATAGATTAACTACTAGCCAATGGTGTGATTTCAAAGTGTATTTAAGCTTACTGATTTGTTTTTTAATTCACATTCTGAAGAAGTCTCCTTTGGAGAGACAAAAACGCTTAATGTGGTTTTTATTTTTATTAAAGTGAAATCCTGATACAGCTTTGGTACACTTTTTTATTCTTGTATTGGTTCTTCGTTTGCTTCACACACCGTTGTTTTTACTAGATGTCCAAAATGAATTGTAGAATGCAGACTTAATACAAAATGTTCTTTCTTTATGATTCTGAACACAGTTAAATAAAGCGTTCCCCAAAACAATAATTCCACTATGGAAAATGCAGCAACGCTAGGTAGGCTAGGTTCCAACAGCAATAAAGACCCGTCCAAACTCCAGTGATAAAATACAACAAACTGGATTATATTGAAAGGATTTTTCATATAGATGATGAATTTAGCACTTTCGTCCACAGACTGTGGACTTCCTCATAATTTCTTCATGATTGATTCTCAGCAATTGTGGTGTATAGCTTGTACAAAATGAAACTTCAGTACATTTTTTTTGCTTATATCAGATCTTCTCTTTGTAAGAATAATTTAAAGAAAGAGCTAAACATTGCATGGTAATAAAAGAAAAAATACTTATTTACAAAAAATGCCTATTACTGTTCTTTTTAGGAGTATTATAAGTTCATAGGTTCATAGGTGTGTAGTAGGCTAATGGCCCTGGAGCCTTTACAATCCTAGCCCATAGAAGTGCCCTGGCATTGTGCTGCCCGATGTTAGTTCCTAGTGCCTCTATCAAGTACAGCCACCGGAGTGATCTATTTATATCTCTCTTTGTCAGTTGCATTGTAGCATTGTACCCTTAGCTTATCGCTATTATATTCCTTGTTTCTCTTGTCTAGATTGCCTGGGCAGTCCCTGTAAAAGTTTTTTTTGATCAGTGCACTAACCTGGTCAATGAATAATAATAATAATAATAATAATAATAATAATAATAATAATAATAATGATAATGAAGTAAATGGCCATCTCATGTTTTCAGCTCAAGGAACCACCCACATGCACATTAATTATATTAGGATACTGATAAATATTTCTCTGCAATGTTAAGGTGGCATTACGAATGAATCAGAATAAAACACCTGAGGAGCACTCAGTCAATTAAATGGCCATAATTGCTGGGCACAGAGCATCACATACAGTGATGAACAGGCACAGGAATACAGGTACCCCCACATCCATTCACTGAAATGTTCCTAACAATTACAACCACTTCATTGACCTTATACTCCTTGGATGTTTCATTCTGATTAAGTGAAGGAAGAAATACATAAATTGTACTATCAGTGAAGTCACCACTATCAGACACATACAATCCAGTGCATTATACATTTTCCATTACCCACTTCCCCACACATAGATAGACATACAATGTTCTCAGCTATCCTTGACTTTGCTGAATTTTCCCAATTATTTTCTGATATTGTTGTCTGTTTTTCAGACATTATTCACATACAGAAAACCACAGTCCCTTAATAATCATACACATTTTGAGTATCAGACATCATAAAATTAATGCTAATAAAAAAAAATGTTATTCTAGCAAATTTCAAGCATACAAGAACAATATTTAAAATCTGTCTCTGATTTGGGAGCTTTATCCCAATTATTTAAACTCAGAGGTTGTTAGCCTGTTTACACACACACACACACACACACACACACACACACACACACACACACACACACACACACACACACACACACACACACACACACACATCCTTGTAATTGCTGGTATTGCTGTTACCAGCTTTCTTTTTACTTTTTTTATCCCCTCGCAAAATGCAATCAACTACTGCAGTGTTTTGTGAATGGAAAAGGCAAAAGATTATTTTGCTTCCCATTCATGCTTCAAGGCATCTTAGCAGGCTACACTGAAGTCACAAATTTTTACTGGGCATTATGATTGGCTAATTAAGCACTCTAAGTCATTTTCTGATTGGCCCCCTTTCTCTATTTGTCAAAAAGCTATTATTGAGATGTGAGAGCCAATTAGAGAATGGAAAGCAGAACCACCACTGTTTGAAGAGGAGCAGCAGAACACTGCTTTCTGCATGATAAGGTGCACTTGAGCACTAAAAAGAAAATAATCCACTGTGCTATCTTCTCAGGCAACAAAAGGAGGGAACACAGTAGAAAGCAATTTACTTGTCGAACTAAATTGTAGGCACAATACAACTTTAAGAATAATGAACTATTTTTTGCAGTTTCGCGCCAAAAAGGTTATTTAAATGGCGTATAAACAAAATGTACTAGTTCTGATGAAGCCTATATATGATAGGTGAAAGCGCTTAACTATGGATATATGTTTTTTATGTTTTGAGTTGTTTCAATAAATGTCTGGCTGGAGCCGCTTTCAACTGTGTTCCCTCCTTTTGTTGCCTGAGAAGATAGCACAGTGGATTATTTTCTTTTTTGGGTTTGTTTTTTCCTCGCAACGTTTGGATTCTGTAGTTGTCATGGAGGGGAAAACAGTTGAGTCGTCTACAGCGAATGATGATACACCTATAAGATTCGGTAAAGAGACTGTAACTGGTGAGCTTGCGGAACTAAGAGGTGAATTGAAACAACTTACATACACTTTGTCCACTTTTATTCTGAAAGTGGAGAATGATTTAAAAAGTATTAGTGCTGGATGTTTGCGCAGTCCGCATAAAGACATTACGAACAGTAGGGATGTCAACCGGGTCGCCAGGGAGCAGAGAAATACTAATTCTAATGACACTGCCAGGTCGGGTAATTTCAATTTCAAAATTAACCATGACCAATCTTCACTAGGCAATGCCAGTGTCAGTTCCAGCGCTGGTATACACTCTGCAGAACCTGGAGCGATTCCTAAGTGCAAACCTAAGAATACATCAACCGGTCAGCTAAATTCCACTTGTGGAAGCCTTTCCGAGGGAATTACTACAGCACAGCAAAAGGCTGTCTCGGAGGGTAGTGCCGACATAGACTTACCAGCAGGACAGGTTGCAAATTCCAATGCTGATCGAAACCAATTGGACTCGACTGGATTCACTTTTGACTTTTCTATTTATGACTTTGAGGACGACGATGATCTTATGATTCGTACAGGCACCAGGTCTAAGCGTGTTAAGCCTGTAAAAACCTACGCACACACAGTAGGTTCAGTGTTGACTAATAAAGGTACTGAAACTAAATCTGATAATTATATAAGAACTAAGGAAGATCACAGCAATTACCACAATTTGAACAATTTTTTAAGTAATGACTGTAATTTTGACAATTTTGACAAGGGGAAAGTTGGGCCCCCCAATAAAAAAGCAGTTAGTAATTTAACTTTAAAGGATAAAATTTACAAATTGGGAAATTTAATGTGCAACTTGGACAATACAAAAATTAAGAATGCCTATTTACATAAGTGTGTGACATTAAAGGTAGTCCCAATGGGTCTACGTTTTTTTAAATTACCTTTAGGTATTGACATCAATGATGCAATTATAAAGGATTTTAATGAATTTTTTGATGAGTGTGGCTTTACATACATGAAGATGCTGATTAAGTACAATGATGAGAAACTATTAGATCTCATTAGGCAGGTAGAAAAATTGAATTTGGAGATAGAAAGAGATTTATTGTTTGACGAATGGAATAACTTATACCAGAAACAATTTACAATAGTTGAAAAGAAATCTAAAACAGTTCATGAAAGAAAATGTAAGAAAATAAACAGAGATCTGATACAGTATAAAGAAAAAAGAGTATATAGATGGAATAAAGACGGTAGCAATAAAGTTTACAAGCAAAACTTTTATGACGACCAATTTAATAGAAATGAGGGAAGAAATATGAGGGATGTGGATGGACATATAGATGATGGTAACTATGAAGCTTACGAAGATCAGGGATGGTACAAACAAAATTTTCAGAGGAATTGGAATCCCCAATATTGGAACAAAACAAAATTCATGATAGGAAATCACAATCGAGCTCAGAATCAACAACAAACGAACTACAAGGGAAAGAAATGGAATGGTTATTAAAAACAAAGAATAATGGCATTAGTACAATGGTTGAGGAAACTAAAGAGAAAGACAGTGTTGCATATAAATTTGATGAGTTTAAAATTTATAATTTTACAAATTTTAAGGTAGAAGAGGTTCATCACAAATTATTATCTAAAGGAATGAAGTTTATTCCTACACCAAAATATAATTTGGTAGACCATTTAATTGAAACAAAATTATATACACGTAAGCTCAATTTATCTGTTATGTTCCAAAATAAAAACAAGAACAATCTTGATATGGACAAAGGGGACACATTGTTAAAAAGTAAAAGTTTATTTGTTCCTTACATGAATCCTATGATCGAGCTGTTTGAAAAACAGGTACATAAGGACCTATATAAGTTATCCAATACGGTAAGGAAACATAATATTAAAGACAATTTGACTAAAGAAGAAAGGGTTGAGCTAAGAAATTTGAGAAACAACAACAACATTCGAATAATGAAACCTGACAAGGGAGGGGGGATAGTCATTTATGACCAAATGGAATATATTGTGAAGTTAAACACAATTCTTACTGAAACTGGCAATTATGAAATGATTTCTTTGAATGAAATCAACATAGCCTATCAGAGGATTAATTCCTATTTAGAGGAATTTTGGATTGACAACCGTATTAACAATGGCACATACAATTTTTTAAAGGTACAGTACCCTAAATTGGCGGTACTAGTGGGGATTCCTAAAATACATAAAGATTTAGTAGATCCCCCCTTTAGACCAATAGTGTCAGGTAGTAGAGCAAAAACCTTTCCCTTAGGTAAAGCGGTCGACATCTGGCTTAAGGATATATACTTGGGTATCCCCCATTTGTTAAAGGACTCATGGGATTTCTTAAGGAAATATCCCATTCAAACTGATACAAGTAACCTTTATTATGTGACCATAGATGTTATTGATTTATTCTCCTGTATTCCCAATAGGCAAGGTTTGGAAATGTTTTGTGAAAGCATTAGGAAACATACCAACCTTGATTGGGATAAAACATGTCTGATTATGGACTGTATGTCATTAGTTTTGGAGAACAATTTTATACTATTTGAAGGGGAATATTTCAAACAAAGTAAGGGGGTGGCAATGGGTTCAGCAAGTGCCCCTATATTTGCTAACCTTGTAATGTTATATTGGGAAGAAGAAACTTTATTTATTTAAAAGCAAATTTTTCACACATATTATTCATTATACAAGGTTTTTAGATGATATTTACATCTTATGGAAGGGCAATTTGGTTGAGCTGAATGAATTCACAACTTTTATCAACAATAGTAGTGATTTTTTTAAATTTACTTATACTATTAGTAGTAAAGGTTTACCATATCTTGACACTATTGTGTCCCACGATGAAAAAGGTTTCAAATCAAATATTTATAGAAAAAATACTTTCTCCAATGACTACCTACAATATGACAGCAACCATCCTAGGAAGATGCTGCGTAATATATTTATGGGTCAAATAATCAGAGCGGTTAGAATGACATCTAGAAATGATGACATGCTAGCGGAAGTTGAACATATTGTTAAAATGTTCACTGAGAGGAAATATAATAAAAAAAATGTTACACGATGTCAAACAGTATGTTACATCTCAGAGGGAGATAAAATATCAACCCATTCTAGGTGCTAGTCTTCTGATAGAGAAAGAAGAGGATTCAAATTTAATTAGTAAATACATAAAGGCCTGTATCTTACCGTATACTCCTTTTGTAAATACAGTTAAGGAAATATTGGTTAAACATTGGGGTATTTTTCAAGTGAACCCAGAATTATCTAGAATATTAGGGGACAAACCACTTATAGTTTACAAGATGTCACACAATTTGAAGAAAATTTTAGAAATAGGTAAAGAAACTAAATTTAAAAAAGGAGAAAGTGGAATACCAACTTCTACTAAAAGATGTGGAAATTGTAACCAATGTAGGTATATAATGGGATATACTGAATTTACCTTAGATAATAGTAATAGAACAGTAATTAGGCCTGCCAAGGGTAATTGTAATACATCTTATGTAGTATACATTGCCAAGTGTGATGAATGTCCAGCATACTATGTTGGCAAAACTGAGAGGGCTTTTAAAAGAAGAATTTACGACCATTCATATTGTATTAGAAGGAAAGATACAAACAATGCACTGTATAGGCATGTGGAAAGTAAAGGTGACCAACATAGTTTTAAATTTGGGATTTTAGAACATATTAAACCAGACATGAAAGGGGGCAGCATCAAGGATTTATTAAGCTACAAAGAAATTTGGTGGCAGTTATATACAGATGCAGCCACGACACCAGGATTGAATGATACTATAGCTGTAAAACCGTTGTTAATTAGATAATGAGGCAGTTGTTTTTCCTCTTGTAATTTACCACCAACATCAAAAGCATTTGTGTGTAACAATACACATTTTTTTACATCATTTTAAAAAAAAATTTTTAAAAATTTATATTAACATAATTGTCAATGTTGTTCTGATAATGTTGTTATTTTGACTTTTTGATTCTAATATTCAATTTACAGTATTGATTTGTATACACGTAATGAAATTTTAATACTGTAGTTTTTGATGGTGAATTTTTAACAACAAATTTTAATAACAAATTACTACTGAAACTATGAGTATAGTATTTGACTTACCATAATGTACAATAATTTTATTATAATTTTATTATGATATATGTCAAATGTTCTATATATAATGAAAGTGTCAGTTATGGTTAAACAGTCAATATATTTCAAGTGAACATTAACATCAAGTACACACTAATATTAACATAATTATTATCAATAATGAATTCATTTTTTTTATTTTTTTTAATTATTTATTCACACATTTATATATTTGATTATTTCCTAATACTAATTAATTATTTATTAACACTACATTTACATTATATTATATATGAACATCGAACATAGTGAGTATTGACAGTAAATTATATTTAGAATAATTTTGCACATTATTTCCCTATATTAACAATTTTTTCTAACAATTTTTCCAACAACTTTTTTAACTTTTTTAATAACATTTTTAACAACATTTTTTAATAACATTTTTAATAACATTTTTTATATTACTGTTACATCTTTATCCACTATATCAATTGTCATAAGATCATCCTTATATTAATTATTTATTTATTAAAATATTTATTTAATTATTTATATTATTATTTAGTGCTATATTAAGGAACTCAACAAAGGAAGTTTCAATGAATTTAGTGACTATTTATATGCACATAGCAACCTTTATATTGCTAATATAGTATATGAACATCCTAATGTCAGAATGTTCTATATTTTATTTTATTTTATTTAATTTAATTAATTTTGTAGTTATATGGTATTCAAATAGTATGTGTATAGAGGTGACAATGCCATTGATAGGAATTCATACGCATATATATTTACACAATTATATGTTATATTAATTAAATTTACTTGTTAAACTAAATTGTAGGCACAATACAACTTTAAGAATAATGAACTATTTTTTGCAGTTTCGCGCCAAAAAGGTTATTTAAATGGTGTATAAACAAAATGTATTAGTTCTGATGAAGCCTATATACGATAGGTGAAAGCGCTTAACTATGGATATATGTTTTTTATGTTTTGAGTTGTTTCAATAAACGTCTGGCTGGAGCCGCTTTCTACTGTGTTCCCTCCTTTTGTTGCCTGAGAAGATAGCACAGTGGATTATTTTCTTTTTTGGGTTTGTTTTTTCCTCGCAACGTTTGGATTCTGCACTTGAGCACTAAGCTTGGACAACAGATCATATATTATCAGCAAATGTTTTCATTTTTGCATAATGATAAATTCAGATGCTGCCTTCCTCCAAAAATGCAGAAAGTTGTGTTTTAAATCCATCTAAAGATTTATGTGCAATACTAAAACAGTGTTCTGAGACAGATAACACTTTTTAACACATTATTTTTGGCATGTTTTGATAACATTCCCCTTTATCTGTCATTTTGAAAACTAAATTTTTCTATACCAACACTTCTATAATGCCAACTATCTATTTATCAAGATTATTCTGGCAGTTAACTTTCATAAAAAAAATCTTCTGACTCAAAAAAGGGCAACCATTTGATGCATGAATATGACTGTGTTAATACAAAATTCTAGAAAATCAGACTATTTTTTTCTGTGCAAGGAAGAAAAAAGATGTAGATTAGATTCCCCAAAGATAAATCTCCTTGAACATGACATAAAGTAACATGAAAAAGGGTTTGTGTTGAAAGGAAACATTATATATAATTGATGTCTATGTTCACTACTAAATTGTTTCATATGTGCTGCTTTACAACTATGTCACTTTGTCATTTTGCATAACAGTTTGCCCAATAACTGGAAATCTCATTAGTAAATGAAATAATAATCAATTACTGTTTTTTTTTATAAGTATGTAAAGTTATGCTTTTTTGTAATTCACAACTCACTGAAGAAAAGTATCCTGATGCCATGGTAACATGGCAAAGATATTCAGTGCATATTTCAGTAGTTTAGTTCCTACATCAGCTATATTGGTTCAGAATTATCGTCCTTTTGCTACAAGCTGTGATATCCCCATCACCGATGGATTAGTGGGTTAAGGCATCATGTAGTATGGGTTATGATGATCATTCTGAGCATATTATGCACAGGCTCTAGGATGTATTAACAGATAGGTTCATAGGTACATAATAGGCTATCGGCCCAAGGGCCTATGTAAGCCTAGCCAACAAGGATCCCAGGCTTTTGCCACCCAAGAAAGTTATTTTCCTGTATCCCTGTCGAGCAGTGGCACGCAAGTGATCCCTGGGGTGAATTTCCTATTTCCCATCCACTCATCAAGATTTTTCTTTAAAAGTGATAACAAGGAACTCTGGTTGACATAGATAGGTAGCTTGTTCCAGAGTATGGGGAGTCTCTGGGACAGGAATCTGTCCCTCCAGCATTTTCTGTTTATTGTGGTGACAAGATTTAGGTCCCTAGAGCATGTAGCTCAGAGGGATTGTGATTTCTTTAGGTGTAGCATGTCTAACAGCTCTGGGTTTGACATAGCTTTGTATGTTAGGCAGAGATCACCTCAGAGTAGGCGATATGCTACTGAGTAAAGCTGGAGTTTTCTGAGTCGATAAGCGTAGGGCATCTGTTTGAGTCCCATAATCCTCTTCGTGAGGTATTTTTGTGGCCTTTCCAGCTGTTTTAGATGTCTAATGAGGTACATTCCAAAAGGGGCATTGTACTCTATAATGGGTCTAATGAGTGATGAGTAGACGGGAACAATAACCTCTTTTTTCTGGATGAGAAACCTTTTGTGATGAGGTATGCCATGTAGAAGGATTTCCTGACTAGTGTGGTGATGTGATTATCAAAGGAGAGACTACTGTCCACCTGTGTGCCAAGGTCTCTTATCACACCTTTGGTGTTAAGTGGACTGACACCTATGTGGTAGTTCATAAGTACAGAGGTTTTACCAAAGGGGATGGCAATGCACTTTTTGGCATTGAGCTTGAGGCCATCGATCTGACACCAGGCATCAGTCTCAGTAAGGCCCTTCTGTGGGATGTCTACATCATTTGGGGACTCAACTATGGCACCTAGTTTGCAGTCATCTGCAAACTTCATCAACCAGAGGCACACTGTGTTAAACTGTACTTCAGAGAAGTAGATACCAAACAGGTGAGGACCCAAGACTGAACCCTGTGGTACTCCACTTGTCACAGGTTTGAAGTCAGATTTGGATTCAGCAACTTTTACAGTGCGGGTTCTGTCAGTGAACCATTTGGCAACCTATCTTGTGATGTATAGATTTATACCCAGTTTAGTGAGTTTATCTATGATTCCAAAATGGGGGATGGTGTTGAAAGCCTTGGTGATGTCAAGATAGGCTGTGTGAACTGCCTTACCCTCATCTACAGCTTTGGTAACTGTTTTAAAGAAATTAATCAGGTTCAAGAGGCATGATCTGCCCTTCACAAACCCGAACTGGGTGAGGTCCAGAGTCTGGAGATTACCAATATCTTTGTTTATGAGTTCCATGATGATATGTTCCATGGCCTTGCAAACCAGGCTCATCAGGCTAATTGGGTGATAGTTCCTGGGGTCCGTGATGGCTCCCCCTTTGTGGAGTGGTATAACTGTTGCTGTGCACCATTCAGTGGGTACAAAGCCTGACATGAAGCTATGACTGAACATGGTGCTTAGGTGGGGGGGGGGTCAGTTCATTCTGGAGTACGTGTAGAACACAGCCTGGGATGTTGTCCGGTCACATGGATGCTGTGTTCTTGGGTTTGGAGAGTGCAGTTTTTACCTGCTCAGTTGTGATTTCAGGGGCACTGCAGTCTTCCAGTATGGATATAGGTCCTTTAGGGGGTAAGGGGGGGTAAAGTTGGCACTGAACCTATCAGCCAGGATGTTGGCGATATCAGTTGGCCCCATAATTTTCATGCCATTGTGCTGTAACTCAGAGCAGAACTGAGTGTTGCCATTGAGATTCTTGACTTAGATATAGAATGCTTTGTGGTTGTCCTTAGAGTCAGTGGTGATCTTGTTATCATAGCTGGCTTTGGAGGATTTCATGAGGGATCTCAGCTTCTTACTGAGGCTGACTAGGGACCTCCTCCAGTCATGGGATTTTACTCTCTTTTGCAACAGTTTCTTCCTTCTGTTGTAGAGTTTGTTTATAACATGGGACCGCCAGATTGGCTTCCTTTTTTGGAGGATAGCATCTTGGTTCTGCTAGGGATAGCATGACCATTGCACTTGTGTAAGTGCACATAGAGTGCATTTGTATAAGATTCGGGAGTCATAACTGTATTGTTCATCTACATGGGTGTCATGAAGTTTGCCACTTCTGTCTTAAGAAGCATGAAGTCGGCTTTGGAAAAATATTTTACAGTAGTTTCCTTAATGGAGGGTGGGGACGGGATGTAGATATCTATGGTGATTAGCTTATAGTCAGATCTGACCAATGAGGAGTTGACTTCATGTGTGGAACACCGGTCACTTATGTTGGTAATGACTAGGTCTAGGATATTATTGCCCCTTGTGGGGGTGTGGATAAGTTGATCCAGGGCATTGGAGTTTATGAATTCTAGAAAGTTTTGAGCGAGGGAGTTGGTACATGAATAGTTTTTCCAATTAATTGTGGGGTAGTTGAAATCGCCCATTATTAGGGTGTTTGATTGAACCCTAATATTTTCCAATATATCAAGAAAAGCAGATTGGGAATCCTGGGGCATGGTGGGGGATCTGTACCAAGCTGCAATATGGATTGCAATTTTGCCCAGAGATAGTTGCACTTGGATAATTTCCAATGCATTATGTTGGGCAACTAGCCTGGAGGTGTAGATATCCTTAATGAATATGGACACACCTCCACCCTTGGTGTTCTGGTCCAGGTTAGATGGCCGAAAGGTATGGTATGAGTTATATCCTGGTAATGCAGTGGTGTTCTCTGGAGCCTTGAACCAGGTTTCAGTCACTGCACAGATATCGATGTTCTCCATTTTAAGGAGTACCTCGAGTGAGTGCATTTTGAGGTTTAGACTTCTGGTGTTGAGTAGCATTACCCTCAGTTTTTGCTTGCCTGTATCTGCTATGGTGGTGGGTTTGTTATTTGAACCTTGCCTAAAAAAGGCACTATAGGGGTGGCAAGAGCCTTAGCGAGTATCCAGAATCCCAGGGGTGACAGGTGCAGGCCATCTCTGGCAAAGCAACATGGCCTGTTGACCATGTCTTCCCAGGCAGATAGATACTGGATCCCCTTAGAATGACACCAGAAGCTTAGCCAATTGTTGAAGTCAATCAGTTTGTCCTTGTACTATGGTATCATTCTGAGTGAAGGTAGGATGCTACTCAGGACTAGGGTCATACCTTCCTGGATTACAAGATTGGAGAGCTCCTCCATGTCTCTTTTCATGTAGTCCATGGAGGTACATCTCAGGTCATTCACACCAACATGGACAATGACTGAGTCATATTTGTACTTGTGGAGTGACCTGAGTGTGTGGGTTATGTGGCGGATCCTAGCACCCGACAGGCAGCTAACAGTAACCTTCCCCTTGTCTATTCTGGTGAGTAAAATATCAGTGTGCCTGACCATAGAGTCACCTATGACTAATGTGTTAGGTACGTTGTTTTGCCTTATGGGCTGTGGATGAGTGGCACACTTGGTCTGTGTATTATGTGTCTTTTGGGTTGTGTTGAGGGGTGGAGGTTGGTTGCATTTCTGCTTTGGAGGTCTCTGTTGCTTGGGAAGATTTTTATTGAGACCCTCCAAGAATATTTTTGTGTATCTATGTGTGGGTTTTGGTGATGTAGTTATATTGGGAGTATGTGATGAGAGTGGTGTGGAGCAAGTATTTACCTTCTCCTCTTGACTGGCAAGTTCAGTCTTGGGTTGAGAGAGCTTTGCCTCCAGTTTGGCTAGATAAATGCATCTCTCACAGGTTGTAGTGTTGAGTGGTAGGAGGAGAGGGTTGTCAGTGTACATGAGGCAATTGCTACATTGCCCCAAGATGACCAGATTCATTAGGTCGACAGAAGAGAACACCAAGAGCTGCCCCTTGGACATGCCTGGGTAAGAGAACACCAGGAGCTGCCCCTTGGGCATGCCTGGGTAAGAGAACACCAGGAGCTGCCCCTTGGACATGCCTGGGTAATCACTGTTTTCCTCTAGAAAAGTGAGGGAAGTAAGTACTAGAGCTGTTTTCCTCAAAGTAACTTGAGGAAGATAAGTACAAAAGCTGTTAACCACTACGAATTGAGAAAGGTTGAGTGCTTCAGTAATTTGTAGCTTATTTAGTACTTACAGCAGTTCTGAACCAGTGCTGAGCACAGAAAAGCAGATTCAAGTGCTAAAATTAAGAAATTGGCCAGTTCTAAGTGAAAAACTGAAGAGCAGACTTTATGGCACCGAGAATAGTTTAACCCTAGCTAAGCAGCACTGTGAGATGCGCAAACTCTCACAAACCTTCTCAAACATGGGTTTTTAACTCAGAAAGTTGAAAGGGATAGAAACTAACCCAGAACGGCCAATAAGGTAAATTTCAGAGCTTCTTGCAACAGATAGGCTGCTGTAATGCTTACCACCCTTTATGTATCTTATTTAATGTGATGCTTTTAAATGCCATTGTTCTGTAAAACTAGAAGCAATCTTATAGTTTGCCCATTTATTGGAGTAGTGGTTAGGAACTGTCCTAGAAGAAGAACAAGCCCATTAGCCTTACCTCAGTTTTTGAAAAAATGTTTCAAATTTTATCCATTTGACATTACAAAACAAAATGCTTATTCTGCCAGCCTGTCCATTTACCAGTGTGACATTTTAGCTTGGAGATCAACTGTCACTAGTCTTTTCAACATTTTTGATCTGGTTAGTGTTGCTCTTCTAGATAATGGTATGTCAGCTATGGTGACATAACTACATGTAGTTAAAGCCTTGACAGTCTCCTGCACAAAACTATTACTTGACTAATTGCTCATGAAACAGTTCCACATATTATAAAATGGATTATGAACGAGTTGACTTCTAGGACACAGTATGCAGTTTTAAAGGGCAGTTCTCTGACTGAGCTCTAGTAAAAGTTTGAGTCATACAGGCATCTGCATTGGGGCCTATGCTCTTTAGTTGTGTGTTTTCCTCCCTTCTCTTTGCTTACAAATGCTGGTTGTTGATATGAGCTGCCCACTGCTAAATAAATGTATCTAAAACAGATCACTACACTGGGTTAAGCAGGTATATTGTTAAGATAAATTAGCACAGTAAGTGGTAGGATTGATGTTTTCAATGTCAGAATGCATAAGATTATGTATTCTAGAAAAAAATAACATTAAGGCATGTTAAGTTTGAGCAGTCAGGTAATGTCTCTGGTCTTTTCTGTGTTAGGTCAGGGCATTACTATAGCTTCTGTACTAAACTGTATTTCACACATTGTAATTATTTGGCACACACACTATGAGAACCATGGAAACAATATAACAACTTTCACATCAAGGAGTACTTGTGTTTTGAGTAATGTATTTTAAGTCATAGTCAAATATATCATAGAGAATAACTGCTGATTTTTGTGCCTGCAAAATGACAAGTAAACATTGTTAGAAAAAGTATAATGCAAGTTCCTAAGGAGAACCCCATTGCAGAAAGATATTGCCTACTCATACAAGTTATCCAGGCTAACCTATTTAACATTTTGTACTCCCAAGTTATGTTTAGCACATAGAATTGTGAATGATACTTTCTTACAAGCACCATTGGGTTGGACAAAATGTACATCCTAGCTTAGTAATAAATCCCAATATAAATTTTGTGATTTTTCTCAACCAGGAATAGGAAAAGGACAACTTCATTACGCATGCTAGTACTAGACTTTGGAATTTTTTTTGACATCAGACTTTCAGTCAGTTTATC
The DNA here is from genome assembly GCF_019279795.1 of Protopterus annectens. Classification (NCBI taxonomy): domain Eukaryota; kingdom Metazoa; phylum Chordata; order Ceratodontiformes; family Protopteridae; genus Protopterus; species Protopterus annectens. The sequence goes on along the minus strand of NC_056732.1, from coordinate 1,185,588,153 downwards.
AACATTTGAAATAAATCTAGATAATTGTGCTGGGATACACACATTTATTGATAGTCTAAGGGCAGGATTCACGAAGGCTTGCACAGAGTGTAAGAGACGTGTAACACTCCATGCAAGCCTCACGATCCAGGAACAGCCCTAAACTCCTTGTAAGAGACCAGCTAAAACGTCTCTTACACGGACTGGGCGAGGACATGCTAAATACCTAAATACACTTGCAGCCAAAAGGTATGCAAATGAGGTATATTAGCGATCCACGAAGCAGAAACCAGCCCGTGTAAGAGACGTTTTAGCTGCAGAAATGTACTCAGTTGACAACTGAGTATGTTTCTGCAAAATTCACAACGGAGCCATGTCAGCTCCAAATAAAGGGTGCATATGTGTCAGGCAGCATGCCAATGGCCAAATATGTGGTCATTGGCAAGGTAACCCAATGCAAAAATAATAAAAATATAATTTTTTTTTTCGGCCGATGTTTAAACGCAGCGCAGCCCCGCGCAAACGGGCTGTGCTGCATAAAACATATAAATGAAGGTTATAAACCCACAAATGTGGGTTTTATGCAATACATGGAATGACAATGCAGGGACCAGCAGACCAAAAACAACATGGCCACCGTGTAGTGGTTGCTAAGGGGGGAAGCTGAGTCTAAGACATGTAACTAAGCATTAGTAGGCAATCTCATGTAAATGAGGGTTAGGATACTGAATCTCACAGTCACATAGCAAATGAGCACAGTCTGAGTAGTGTAAGAGATACATAAGGGGGAGGAATAGAGTAGGAGATAGGTGACATCACAGGGGGGAATGGTAGAAAAAAATGCAGTTCATTGGAGGTCAGTGTAACATGACAGATGACAGACACAGATCAGAGAAAGAGGAGTGCCACAAGACAAGTCTGGGAAAGTCAAGAAATGGAAGGTGTACACTGTTACTTACACTAAAGTTTCTTGCTGGGCGTGCATGCGCACGTGTGCGTGCCATGAAGCGCTAGTAGGGCAGTGTGCACGAGTGTAAGGCAGACTGAGCATGTGGGAGAGTGTTGGTAGATGTTTAACACTGTTTGCACTGGTGTGCACGAGTGTAAGGCAGACTGAGCATGTGGGAGCATGTTGGTAGATGTTTAACACTGTTTGCGCTGGTGCGCGCGCGTGTAGGGCAGACTGAGCATGTGGGAGCCTGTTGGAAGACTTGTAAGACTGTTTGCGCTGGTGTGCACGCGTTTTAACCCGAATAGGCAGATCCTGAACAGTGTAAGCATGTGTGCGCGCACGTGTAAGCCACTGTGAGTGCATTTCTGCTGGTATGCAAGCTGCTCCCCCCTGAGGAAACAGAAAGGAAAAAGGAAGCAACAGAATTTGTAGGAAGCTAGCAGGGAATACTGCTGGAGCTAGCAGGTGAAAACAATTAGAAGCAGGCAATTACACAGGCAGAATAGTAGCCCAGCCCAGCACTTAAAACTCTGCAAACAGCAGTGCAGGATGTTTCTCTCAAGAGACACTGCAAGACAGGAGTAAACTAATAGAAGTGAAAACTGAAAAAGCTTCACTCAGAGCAGAAGTGTTAGGGGCTGGGATACCTGTCATAATGAGACATAGGCGACTTGCTGAGGGTGGTGACAATGCAGATGGTGCCAGACAACCCACAGTGAGGAGACGGAGAAGAGTGTACAGGCCCAGAGTCACCTACCACGGGTTACATGAGCTGGAGATAGTAGAGCGCTATAGAGTGGATAGAGAGCTCCTGCTGCAAATAGTTGAGCTGTGCAGGCCACGCCTCACACACAGAACCAACAGAGGGGAACCCATCCCAGTGTAAACCAAGGTATGTGTTGGCCTAAGAATACTAGCAACAGGTACCTTCCAGAGACCAACTGGTGATATGATGGGGATATCACAGGCGTCAGCCTCCAGGGTACTGCACCAGTTCCTGGATGCCATGTCAACACATGTCAGTGATCATGTATATTTCCCTAATGTCCGTGAGGTATTGGCCAGCAATATGCGTCTCTTCCAGCAAATAGCGGAATACCCTGAGGTAGTGGGTGCAATAGACTGCACGCACATACGCATCAAAGCACCAGCCGGTGAGTGGGGCAGGGCCCACATTAACTGCAAGGGCTTCCCCTCCATCAACTGCCAGGTCATGTGTGATGCCAAGGGCATAATAATGAATGTGTGTGCTGGCTGCCCTGGGAGTTACCATGATTCCCCTATCTGGCATTTGACACAGCTGTACCAGACATTTACCAATGGGGACATCCCACACGGACACCTAGTGGGGGATGCAGGTTATGCACTGGAGCCATGGCTGATGACACCCATCAGAAACACACATACACCTGAACAAGAACGCCATAATGAGGCATATGCACAAACATGTAATGTAATAGAGCGTGTGTTTGGGCTGCTCAAGTCATGGTTCCGGTGTCTGGACACATCTGGTGGAGCCTTGCAGTACACACCAACCCAAATTGTCATGGTATGTGCTATGCTGCATAATATGATCTTGCGAAAACAGCTGCAGCAGGACCAGCATAGGGCTGGGCCAAACAGCCCCCACGATTGCCAAGGCCATCACAGGCAGAGCATGACTCGGAGGAGGAACAACCTGAGCCTGCCCCAGTAGGCAGAAGGAGGCATGCCCAGTATGCCCTGGCCTTGGCCAAGAGGCAACGCATAGCACATACACTGGCTCAGTAGAAACCCTGGGAATGATACCCCCTCTGACTCACTCAAATAATAACATGGATGCCTAAAAGGACATGACCTGCTCACAAACATGTACAGGGAGTGTAATATGCGCATCCGACAGAGGCAGCCCTGCAACACCACCTGAGGTATGAATGCCATGTGTTAAGTAATGTAACACCATGTACTATATGCACACCTGAGGACCCTGACTAACATCCACCCTCAACAAGCATGAAGCCACAAAATGACAATGGGATGATCAAGTGCAATAACTGGCTGAAGTAATGCAGTTAGTCAAAGGGGAGCCAATGTTTTTCAGGCTGGGAAGACATGCGGAGCATGACATGATGCACCACCTTTTAGGGGTGGTGTGCACCTATCAGTCCATGCTCCATGGATACTGGCAAAGGCTGTCAGTACCCACAGCATGCCCTGAATAGGTAAGTCTCAAAACACAAACCCACCTTCATAGGTACCACAAGGGATAGGAACCTAGATGTAATGCTACCCAATGCCAGAAGTCTAAACAGCAAGATGTGTGCAGTGTAAACGCACACAGTATGGAGAATGTAGATATCAGTCCTGTAATAGAAAACTGGGTCAAGGCTCACATCAGCACCCTAACACTACCAGGTCACACCTCATACTGTGCTGTACAGCCGCAAAACATGGAACAAGCTACAAAAGGAGGGTGACTAGCAATAAATGTCAAGGATAACCACACCCCCATGTTGGTACCACAACAAGAATCAGCATGGATTAGCCATGGTCAAATACCAATGGCTAAAACCGCCTCCCAGTATATAGCCTGCTGCAGACTACTGTCCTAATACCAGGAACTGCACCTGGCCTATGTTGGAATACATGAATATATCAAGCCCCCCAAACCACATTATATTGCTTGACTGAAAATACCCAGACATACACAGGGAGCATTATACTAGCAGCAACACAGTCGGAGAAAAGTTCCCAGAATCCATAAACCAAAATGCCCAGGAACAATGTACCACTCCCACAAGAGGGGTAAGCATACCTGATGTGATAATCAGCAACATGTGTACTGGATGGCAAGATGAGAAGTGTATCCCTCACTGGTAAGACCAGACCATAGAGTAATCACACTGGATATACACATCCCGACCCCAGTCCCTGGCCAGAATACCACAGTGAAAAACATGTGTAAAGCATAGGTTGCATCCTTCCAAACCGATGTAGAATCCACGAAAGGCTATGTGCAAGTGCAGAATATGGGACACACCGCAGAACATGTTATACAGGCATTCCATGAACACAGCCAGGAATGCTTGGAGTATGCAATCACAAATAACAAGACACAATGCCATACATGCAGGCATCTGGCATGCTGGACTCCAGCCATTACCAAACCATGCAAGAGAATAAGGAAGCTACCACATGATAGAGCAAACATAAAAAGGGAAGTAATCACTGATCAGTAGTATGGCAATAAAATATGTCCACACATACAATCCACGAAGGCCAGCCACAACAAGTAGAATCTGTGAATCCAGAGACAATGTGACACCTGTCCCAAGTACACAGACAACCCACAACTCCCCCCAATAAATACAAATATATGTGATAGATGCAACCATGTATCCAAACCAGAGGCTGGGCTCCCCCAACTCTGTACTGTCAAAACTAGTCAGGAGGAGAAGGTAACCACATACACCACAAACCCAGTCCCACATAGGCCTACCACAACTGTAAACCAAACACATAAACACAGAAAAACATTCCCGGAGGCCCTAATTACAAACACACCACACCAACAGAAGCCTCCAAAGCAGATCCCAAGCAACCACAACCTCCAAACATAGCACATACAACACATAGTACACAAAGCTGGTGTGCCAAACAGTCACAGGCCAGAAGGAGAAACAACATGCCTGGTACAGTTGTAATAGGTGTCTGTATAGGCAGACACACTGCTGTCCCACTCACCAGACTGAACAAGGGAAAGGGTACAGTAAGCTGCCTGTAGGCTGCCACAATATGCCACATAACACAAGTACGCAGGTCACCCCAAAGCAAGTAGAAATATGATGCACTCAATGTCCATGCTGGTGTGAATGACCTGAGATGTACCTCCCTGGACTACATGAAAAGAGACATGGATGAGCTCTCTGAGTATGTACCCCAGGCCGGTATGACACTGGCCGTGTGCAGCATCCAACCCTCACCAAGAATGATGCCACAGTACAAACACAGAATGATCATCTTTAACAGGTGGCACAGTTACAGCTGTCAGTCCAAGAGGGTTTAATGTCTGTCTGCTTGAGATTTCATGCATGACAAGCCATGCTGCTGTTCCAGGGATGGCTTGCACCTGTTACCCCTGTGCATCTGGATACTGGATAAGGCCTTTGCCACCTCCATAGAGCCGTATGTAGGCAAGGCCAAAAAGACTACCCACCACCCTAGAAAACATAAGTGGTAAGAAACATAAGGGTAATGCTGACCAATGCCAGATGTGTAAACTGCAATATGCATGCCCTTGAGGCACTTCCCAGTATGGAGATCATCAATGTCTGTGCAGTGACAGAAGCCTGCTGCAAGCCTAGTGATAGCACACCAGCACTACCAGGTTATACCACATATCATGCGTTATGGCCCCAACACCTGGACCAAAACATCAAAGGAGGGGGAGTATCCATATGCAGCACAGACACCCATACGGCCAGGTAACTGACAATGCACAAAGCAGCAGAGACCACCCATGTGCACCTAAGTGTAGTCAAAACTGCTGTACAGTCTGTAGCATGCGACAGACCACACTGTCACACACAAGAACTCCACCCAGACATCCTGAAGACACTGGACAGTATGAATGTCCCACCAAATACCAGACAAGGTACTCACAAATTACCACATAGGTGGTAAACCATTATGTATGCAAGGAGTAATCAGGGACCTAGGGACACAAGTCGACAGTAATCTGTCATGTGACACTCACAATGCCAATGTGGCTAGGAAGATTGTCGATACTGGACACCGTATCATGAAAGGATTCACATCTACATCAACAGAGGTCACTGTGCCCCTGTACTGTTCCCTTATCAGACCCATAATCTAGTACAATGACTCATATGGGATGTACCGTACGTGACACCTGCAGCGGTTTGGAAGATGTGAAAGGTACCCCACCAAGAGGATAAAGGGTGTCAAATATATGTCATATGCTGCCTGGCTGTAGACACCCCAGCTGAATGCAGTCACAGACTGCCTACACAGAGGCATTGTATGTCTGTTGTAGAAGGCCATGTCCAACACAGGAGTAATGGACATGCTCCACCACAGGAAATCAAAGCCATTGGAGCTGTGAGAGTGACAGATGTCAGCCTCAACACATAATGAAATAGGATGTGCTGGAGGGACAGATACATAACCCAGAGGCTCCCCACACCCAGAAACAGGATCCCAATCCATGTTAGGCAGAGCCCCTCACTGACACCCCTCAACAGGAATATTGCCAAGTGGATGGATGATCGTACATGTATACTGGGGGTCTTCACTGTGTCACGACCAGACAGAGGTACAGTAAAGAAAATCATAAAGGGCCATAATAGTCACATAGCAAGGGGTGGTGAAAGACACACACACTCTGGCTTGGCTTACTAATGCCCTAGGGTGGATAGCCTAGTATGAACCCATGAACCTATGAAGATACAAATTGTACAGGACACTAAGGATAATCACAAGGCTTACTTAACTGATGGTAGGAACCATGTTGGGAATCCACATATATGCTCCGAATCACACAGATATTACAAACAACATACCAAACACATACGCATATTGCTAACATACAACCTGACAGGTGCAGTGCAACCCCCCCCCCCCAGAATGCAAAATATCTATCCCAACAGACTGCTAGTCCCCTGACATTGCAAATGCTGAGGTAACAGCCATCATCTGCAAAGGAAAACACACAGCAGCAAAGGTATGTGATGGTGTCCTGGGCTGAGGCCAACATGGACTCCAAGAATAATGGAATGCCAAATCACACTACTGCCCAATGTCAGCCTTACCACAGGATATGTACCCAAAGAGCAGTGTACAACAACAGTGGCCCTTCACAACAAAGGTGTTGCCTGAATGGATACTGCAAACTACCACCCCAGGATCCTGACAAGCTTGGTCTGCACAGCTATGGAAAGGATCAGTATGTACCGCAGACATAAAGCTATTGTGGACCTACTGATACTGGACCCTACACAGTGTGGCTGTCATAACTGCAGATCCTGCCCCTAAACATGTTTGACCCATTTGAAACAGTCATTAAGGTCATTGATGAGGGCAATGTGGTCCACACAGCGTAGCTGGACCGTGCATATGCTTCCAGACAATACCCTACGAGTTCAGTATGGATATGTTCACCAGCTTAAATATATACCCCTATGTCAGTAGAGGGGTTGCAAACCAGACCAAGGACAGAACTGACATGGTCAGACATGCTGCATCTATGTCAGACTACAAAGCAGATATGAGTGGCATCCCACAAGGCTTGGTCCTGGGCCTCCCCCCGTTCTGTATATATGTCCCATAGGTATAGGCCAACATGGAAGGACTGTGACTGAACATGTATGCAGAGGAGTACAAACAGCCCACCATATCCGACCCCCAGCTGACACAAGCAACCCACAAAAGGGCCACCTACAAACAGACAACTGGAGCCATAGCCATGTGAGCAAGCTAATTGCAGAACTGTGTATAGACAACCACCATGGATATACAGTAAGTGCCCACAAATTACCACACAGGTGTTAACCCATTACATACCTAACATGTAATGAGAGACCTGGGGACACAAGGTGATAGATATCCTGCACTGGACAAACATGTGGCTGTAGTGTTCGCAGAAACATACCATATACCCACCCAATCATGAAGGTTGTCATATGTAAATAAGGGGAGGTCACTGTGGCTCTGCAGCCATCCTTCATCAGCGTCACAATTGACTACAATAGCCCCTGTGGGATATACCTCAGCAGACACCTCCATCAACTGTAAAGTCCACAACAGTACCCCACCAGGAGTAGCAAAGAGCATGAACAGATGCCATGTGTTGCCTGAGTAAACAAACTGCAGCCCCACTCACTGCCATACTGCCCAGCTACAGGAAAGCTGTGCCTGATGTATGAAGCCATGTCTAACCTGGAATCAATGAACATGCTGCACCTTGTACAATCTGAATGGCAGTGAGCTATGCACATGAGAGACCTGAACCCCAGCACTGACATACATAGGACAAGCTGTACAGAATGATCCATAACTCAGAAGGCACCCCCACTCTTGAGTAAACTCCCGGTACAGGTTAGCCAGAGAGTCACCTATCGACGCCCCTCAAGAGGAATCCCGATGAGTGGATGGGAGATGGTAGGTTAACCCTGGGTATCACTGTTATGTCAGAGGTAGACGGAGGCACAGTATACTAACCATGACATATGTCATGGCAAACACCAGTTACAATATGTGTCGAAGGACAAACACACCCTGTGACTAGCATCAGAAATGGCCTAGGGAACATTGCTAGTGTTTGCCAATGTCCACCTATGTTGTGGAATACACTACCAATGTTGGACGAGCCTGGTGTATGTAGTCTATATCTGAACATAATGCAACATGATCATATGTGCACAACTGGCCCCTACACAGTCTGGTGTGCTCACTATGAGGATGTCAAGCAATGATAGGACTAAAGCCCAGGATACTGTCCACCACAATGAAAGTACTGAACCAGTACACTATATGGTACTACAGTGTTAGGTCATTATGAAAGTATGTTGACAACTGTCTTCAAAGTATCCCATGCAATCCCTGCAGGCACAGTATAATCCCTGTTGTGGCAGACATGAAGCAGTTGGCCATTTAGTACACAACATGACACCCAGCACACAACCATAAATGTGAGATATTGTTGAAGTTCACACACACCCAAATATGCGGTGGACTTCAGAGTGCAACATATGGAAAGCTCACACTGGGCATGCTCGCACACTTTGATAAATGAGGCATATGTCAGACAACATGCCATGGAAAGGCTGAACTGGGCATGCTCACACACTTAGGCCATATCTCCGTTTAGCAGTTGGCCACACATATCTGGTATTTGTACGTGTCATTCCAGGAACCAAACACAACACAGCAATCTGCCCAGTGCACACAGTAAATGACTACAGAGACATAAGTGATGTAGTGGATCGCCGTCATATGCAAACATCCTCCACAGATACACAAGTTGGTCATAGGAACAGGGAATGCTATGACAATAAAGACCTGCAAACAGTAGAACAGCACAACAAATATCGTGCATCTGACAACTGAACATATGGGTGTAGAGGTCAATACTAGGCTTGCTGCCCTAGGGAATGACAGCTCAGCCAGAGTGTGCTTGGCATCTGCATCCCCAGTACAGTAGGCTAATGTACCACTGTAAAGTAGGTCACATAAGACAACGTGTGAGGCTAGTAAGCTGTGCCTCTGTCAAGCAGGGGCACAGTGAAGATCCCAGGGTTTGAATGTGCTAAGCCACATCCATGTTGTTGGTGTGTGCTGGAAGAGGGTTGCTGAGGATCTCTAACAGTAAGTGGTCGTCAATAACAGACTGAGGGGAGCCCTATCTGCATTGTCTGGACAATTCCACTGTCAACACTGTGTTGTGATGATTATGTGGGAATGAAGTGTCATGTCGGAACTGTTCACAGATGTCCTCCCTCTGTGGGCTACAGCTCTGCAATGCATTAGCTCACTCTGTCTGTTGGACAGCTCATATATGGCTGGTGTACACCTGACAGGTGTCTTGTTGTGGATCAGTCATGGGTATATGTGGGATAGCATGATCAATGCAAACCGTACACATGCTCATAGAATGCAATTGTCAAGGATTATGCTGAGTGGCCAGTATAGTCCCCCAGCATGGGTCCTTTGAAGTCGTCCACCCCAGTCTTCACAAGTGTAGAGTCTGCTTGTGCTAAATACAGTTTGTGTGCAGTGACAACCTTGCCTGGGGGTGGGGATGGGATATGGATGTCCAAGGAAAGGTGGGTATGGTCAGATATCAACAATGGAGGTCTACCTCTGGTGTGGAACAGTGAGTACCCATGTTGCAGATGGACAGGTGCAATATGTATTCCCCCATGTGGCTGTGGTGTGTGGTTCTGCCATAGCACATGGACACACAAATTGTAGTGGCTGTAGGGTAAAGTGGTAGAGGCCTGAGTAGTTCTCACACACAATATGCCTGTACCTGATGTTAACAACTGGAATGGTGTATGTGAACACCTGCATATCCCGGCACTGTTCCCGGGAAGCTAAGTGTGTGTCCTGGATGTGGGTGTGGTGTTCTGGACTGGTTGTGTTGTGTGTTACAGGTCCTGTGGTCATGAAGCATGGTATAGAACATAACCTGCCAGTGCGATGTGCATATCTGACCCTGACGTAGGTGGCTGCAAATGCATATATATGCTATCCCCAACCTGACAGGTAGTACTAGATGTACATACCTCTGTAGAAATAAAGATGTCAGCACCCTATAAATACTGCAGGTGCAGACCAGATGCCCAGTAATTCGGTTAGCGCGCTCTGCTAATGCGGTTCCCTCAAGTGTCATAATATAGGTAGGTAGGAGTTCGAACCATGCAATTGCTCAGTGTGTGTGTGTGTGTGTGTGTGTGTGTGTGTGTGTGTGTGTGTGTGTGTGTGTGTGTGTGTGAGGAAGATGTCCCATTTGGCAACTGTGAAAGCACTCTACAGGATGCACAGTCCCCTATCTAAGCACAGATGATGTCAGCACCCTATAAGTACAGCAGGAGAAGGGAAACCTCCCAGTAATTCGAATAGCGCGCTCTGCTAATGCAGCTATCATGATTGTCATAACATAGTTAGGTAGGGCTTTGAATCCTGCAACTGCCCAGTGTGTGTGGAGGGGGGTTAGTGTGTGTGCAAGTCTGTGGGAGGGAGATGTCCCTTTTGGCAACTGTGAAAGCACTCTACAGGATGCACATTCCCCTATCTAAGCTCGGATGATGTCAGCACCCTATAAGTAAAGTAGAAGAAGGTAAACTTCCCAGTAATTCGAATAGCGCTCTCCGCTAATGTGTCTGTCATAACATAGTTAGGTAGGGGTTTGAATCCTGCAGCTGCTCAGTGTGTGTGGAAGGGGGTTAGTGTGTGCAAGTCTGTGTGAGGGAGATGTCCCTTTTGGCAACTGTGAAAGCACTCTACAGGAAGCACATTCCCCTATCTAAGCACGGATGATGTCAGCACCCTATAATTACAGCAGGGGAAGGGAAACCTCCCAGTAATTCGAATAGTGCACTCTGCTAATGCGTCTGTCACGAGTGTCATAACATAGTTAGGTAGGGGTTTGAATCCTGCAGCTGCTCAGTGTGTGTGGAAGGGGGTTAGTGTGTGTGCAAGTCTGTGTGAGAAATGTCCCTTTTGGCAACTGTGAAAGCACTCTACAGCATGCACATTCCCCTATCTAAGCACGGATGATGTCAGCACCCTATAAGTGCAGCAGGAGAAGAGGAACCTCCCAGTAATTCGAATAGCGCACTCTGCTAATGTGTCTCTCTCAAGTGTCATAATATAGTTAGGTAGGAGTTTGAAGCCTGCAAGTGTGTGTGTTTGGATGTGGGGAGTTTGTGTGTGTGCAATTCTGTATGAAAAACATGTGCTTTTTTGCAATCAGGAGATCACACTACATGATGCACATTACCCTTTCCAAACAGTGATGATGTCAGCACCCTATACATACAGCTGGAGAAGAAAAACCTACCAGTAATCCAAATAGCGCAGTCTGCTACAGCGTCACTCTCAAGTGTCATAACATAGCTAGGTAGGGGTTTGAAACCTGCAAATTAATTGTGTATGTGTTTGGATGTGAGGAGTTTGTGTATGTGCAATTCTGTTTGAAAAACATGTTAGGTTTGGCAATCAGGAGATCACACTACCTGATGCACATTACCCTTTCAAAACACTGATGATGTCAGCACTCTATAAGTACAGCCAGAGAAGAGGAACCTCCTAGTAATCTGAATAGTGCACTTCACTAATGCGTCTCTTTCACATGTCGTGACTTAGTTAGGTAGTGGCATGAATCCTGCAAGTGTGTGTGTGGGGGTAGTAGGGTGTGTCTAAATGCAAGTGTGAGAGAACAGATCCTTTTGGCAAATACTACAATACACCAGATGCTGCATATTCCCCCAGTAAACACAGGGGATGTCACCACACTATCAGCACAGCCAAACAGGGCTAGTTGGCCAGTAATGCCAATAGTGCACTCTGCTACTGGGTCTATTACCATTGCCAGAGTACAGATAGGTATGTTTTGGTAACCCACAACTGCCACGTGTGGTTGTGTCACACATTATGACCTTGTGTGGGTCTTTGTGCATAAAAATGCATGTCATTGCCTAAAACAGCAATGGCAATGCACACATGATGTATGTGTGTGGCACATACACATAAATACATGTGACCTGCAATAGTTACCATGTCTGACATGAGCCTCGAGTGGATAAATGGTATTTGCAATGCATAACAATATGACTGTGTCTTACTGTGCAGGGGCCGCACGCGGTATGTGTCTATACAGTGTTGGTGTATATGGTAAAATACCTACAGCAGGGGATACACATCTGGTCTGGGCCATATAGTCTACATGTAGTTGATGTACAGGTGCTGCATGTTCCCACCTGTTGTGGGAGTGGTAACATGTCATTCCACTGCAATTCAGTGACCACATGCTGGGAACCCTTCAACTAGTGTGTTGTAGCTACAGTAATGCTCACACACAATGTTTGGCTGGATGCAGTCCAGCCATATAAAGACAGTTCTTGAGACTGTCATATTTCCAGTGCTGTTATGGAGGATAGGTGGGTTTCCTGTGTATGGGAGGGTTATGTGTGCCAGGCTATGAACCAGACGGCAGTATGACACACTGTTAGCTGCACATGAATAGGCCCTGATGCTTTGTGCTGTGCCAACAACCTGGAGGTGTGTGTATCTGTGGTGCCTTGGGATACCACCCCCCCTGTCCATGTGTGTTATATGTGTAGGGGACGACAGGCATGGTATGAGATATAACCTGGCAGTGATGGGTTGCACCTGTGAGCCATGAATCAGGATTCTGGTACTGCACAGACATTGCAGTTCACCGTGCTGAGGACAGTGTCCAGTGCATGCATCTTGCGGTGTACACTGCTGGTGTTGTGTAGCATCACTGTTAGTGTCCTATCCTGTGTGATACCCATGGAGGTGGCTATGTAATCCGTGTCCTGCAGCATAAGGCAGTATGTGTGTATCAAGGGGCTTCGTCAATATACATTGGGCCACGGGTGTCACGTGCAAGCTGCCCCTCGCAAATCATTGTGGCTTCCCTAGCATGTAAGCACACATTGACATCCAGTGGATACCCTATGAATGACATTGGAGACTGAGCAGAATGTAGACATAGAACACCCTTCCTACATATAGTGGTAGCATACCTGGTGAGGGTATGATGGCAACCAAGATCAGGCTCATACTGGCCTGTGCCACATGCTGAGAGATCCCTTCTATGTTCCCTATCATGTAGTCCAGGGAGGTATGTCTCAGGTCATCCATAGTGGCATGGTCAATGACTGAGTCATATGTGTCCATGCCTCTGACTGACCTGTATGCATGTGTTTTGTGGTGGACCATTGTGCCCCAGAGGCATATCACTGTGACCTTCACCATGTACAGCCTGTTGAGTGGGACCCCACTGCAGCGGCCAAGAGAGGTAACTGACACATCTGTAGCATGTGTGTTGTGTAGCCCTACAGGCTGTGAGTGTGTGGCACACGGGATGTGTGTGCCATGTGAGGCATGTGCTCTGTTCCGACGTAATGTATGCCTGTGTGCCAGCTGCGGAGGTGTGTGATGCTCAGGCAGGATGCTATTCTGAGTCTCCAAGTATGCCCCAGTGTGTTCAGCTTGCTGTCAGTGCATGTCTATGTCTGACTGGTATTGTAGTCACTGTAGTATGACATGCCACCTGACAGGGTATGGCATTACTGGGTTCAGAGTGCTCAGTCCCCAGATTGGCTATGTGGTGGCATCCCACACATGTGTTGTACGTTCCTGGCCAAGGGTGATGGTTGACTGCATACATGTGGCAGCTGTGACATTGCCACATGACTCACATAAACCACAACTGGACCATAGAGGTGATTCACAGGTTACCTTTGCACATGCTACCCTAGTAGTGTGATTGCCATGGTGAGTACCAATACATAGGGCCAATGGAGAACAACATACTGAAGGTGTGTATGTGTGGGTGTACTGCTACTGTTTCATAGCACTGGCATATATGACTGCACACATGGGTAAATGCCAGGTAAGACATGTGCAATGTGTCACAGACAACGTACATGCGAACAGGACAGACAGTGATGTTCTGTCATGTGTAAACTTGACATATGTAAATGCGCTATGCAGATGTCACTAGGAGTCCACAGAAGCACTGTAACTCTGCATTGCAGGTGGTAGCAGTGTTGCAGGGAACCCCAAGCGAACATGCATGCAAACAAAGCTGCAGTAAGCAGGGCTGGAAGTAGTCCATTGTACAACAAAGAAGGGTTAACACTAACAGTAGGTTACAGTGCAAATATGTGGGCACTATCAACATGTACCCAGGAATGCACAGCGCAGATGCCCATGGTAGAACTGATATTATGTCATAGTTAATTGTGATTTGGATTACATTGGTACTGCACACATATCAACATGTGCAAACATCCACATTGCATAGTCGTTGTGGGCAACTTGCCAGCATTACTGTACATGTCCATCATTGCATATCATTATTTGCATTAGCTTCCCCCCTGTGCTACCCATGTATGTGGCTATCTGTTGACATCCTTACCACCAGTATGCAATAATGTGCAGCTGTTACACTTTGGTACGTACTATGGGTGCAGATCAATTCAGGACAGTCATACGGTTACTGCATCAGGCATGCTGGGATATACACACTGTCATATCACCACACTGTACTGTTGCCAACATGATACTACTAATACACTTCTATGTAGTCACCCTGTGCATCAGCAACGTGTTTACCTGTACCTGCACTGATGTTGGAGATTGCAGGGGGTGGCACAGTTTCATCATATGCACAGGGTGTGAATTGGGTATGCCTGAGTCTGCCACTGATACCACCAATTGACATGTGTGTGTATGTGTGTTGGTGAGGGACAGCAGTACAGGGTGGGGCACTGTTGGTGCAGTGTGTGTGTGTGTATGTGGTAGCCCTAGGTGTTAACATTTCACATGTGTGTATGCACGCACACAGTTCCACCTCATGGCTGCCATATACAGGGGCTTGTGGACAGCCACAGACTGCACCTGACAGGTCATACAGTACAGTGTCTGTGGGCATGGACACGGTACCTGTGCCTGGCAGGGGTGCTACGGACCGTATCCGGTACTAAGCCAGACTGGGTACTGTCATCAGAAGCGGGAGTGTGTTGCCTGTACACAGGTCCCTGTTTGGACTGTCCAGAGCCACGTGCACATGGTCTCCTGGGGTGTTCCGATGACAGCACAGACCCAGCATTGCTGGGGCTGCTGCTGGCACTATGGGGGCATGCACGGGCCTGTTGTCGTCCGCGCCGACTGCCAGCTGCTGCTATTGCTGGCATACGGCCACGTTGACGCCGCAACCGCCCACCATTGCCCTGGCTCATGGACATTTGGTTGTGGAACTGCTGTAATATGTCCCCACAACGTCTGTCTATGACATCGGTGAAATTACGGATAGCATCCGCGATGTAACGCATACTGTCAGTCATGGCTGTGTGACATGCTCTCAGCTCCTCTCAGACCCTGTCTGGTGTACCTTTCCATACGCGACTGTGCCTGCATGACAGCCCGAAACATAGCTGAGGTTGACAGACCTCTTTGCGCACGTCTGCCAGAGGCAGTACACCCACGGATGCTCCCACGAGAACCCATGGGCAACTGTCTGTGTGGTACCATCACAGGACCCTGCCCATGGCTGCTGTGTGGGGAAGCATGTGCCACAGATACCACATTACCCTGGTCAATGCCCACTGTATCCTGTCCATCACCTAGGGACAATGGTGACAAAGTCTGTACTGGCAGGATGACTGTGCGCAATGATGGGGTTGACAGCTGTGTACTTTCAATTGGCTGACCAATGGTGGACCCTGACACACCTTCCTGTGCCATTACACAGATATCATCATTACCAGTACCTGTGGCACCAGATTCAGGTTCCCTGCTTCAGGACACCAGAGCAGCACCAGACCCTGTGGGAGGAAGACAGGAAACACAGTTTACAGTGTCCACACAATGTTACCAGTGATGCACTTATGCACACATGCACACATGCACACATGGACACATGCACACATGCACACATGCACACATGCACACATGGACACAGGCACACATGGACACATGCACACATGCACACAGGCACACATGCACACATGCACACGTGGACACGTGGACACATGCACACATGCACACGTGGACACATGCACACATGCACACATGGACACAGGCCCACATGCACACATGCACACGTGGACACAGGCACACATGCACACATGCACACATGCACACCCCGCAGTATACACACAGAGCACTACTGAGTTACACTAGTATTACTAGCACTATTAGGAATATTATAGGTATTGTTAAACACACTCACCAGCATGGATGGCCTGCCGTGCTGTAACACTGAAGGGACCTGCAGAAATGAGGAGATTAATGTCAGTGGGCACAACTGTGCCATTGATACTGCATATGATACAGTGCAGTAGTACACCAGTTGCCTTTCACACATCAGCTGCTGATATTGCCAATATCACACCTGCACAATTACATACTATGTTGACAGCTACATACCATGGACACACCTTACACATGCATAAACTAACAGTGTACAGAACAGTCAAGTGTACATATGGCATATTACCTGCATGCTCTATGTCATGCTGCTGTGTGGATCCAGCCTCCATCATGATGCAGGTGTATTGCTGTTGCTGTTCCGGGGCTGGAGCCACAAAACTTAGGAGTATCCCCTCCAGTCTGCTGAGGGCGGGATGTGTGGCCACCCCACCTCCTGTGGCAACCTGTTGCCTGTGGATATCCGATGCACGCTGAAGGACATTTCTGATTAAATCACTGCAGTGATGTCGTACCTGCTCATATGTCCTATTATGCGTGCCAATGTCATTTACCCTACGGACAAGGTCTTGCCACAGTGCAGCCCTCTCCTGCTGATTCTGGCTGGTGCAGGAAAACAGTATGTCATACTCCCGCACCAGGCTCTGGTGTATTTCCTCATCTTCCTCTGCAGAGTAGGCGGGATTACACTGACGCACCATCTCCCTGGAAGAGAACACAAACAGGATATCAGCAGACTATGTCAGCAATATATGGCACACATACTATACATGATACTCAAGTGTAGTGATATACTACTACTCCCATATGTTGCATGTGTGTGTCTCGTGGTGGATACACAAGTACATGGCCAGATATCAGTGCTCAGCCAACACCTGTGCAACAATACCTGCCACATTCCATACAACATAGTAGCATGCCCCATCAGTCAGCACACTGCAACAGGTCCAATGCACAACCTCACTCTGGGCATTCATACCAAGGTACTCTATGTGGAACGCCATCCACTAGTGTGATCTGGACACAAGTTACTCGGCCTGGATATACATATCTCACCACCACCATCAGCACAGTAGACTACTTTGATATGTATGTGATTAGACAGTTATTCACTTGTTAGGACTGAGATGGTATCCATGCAGCCCACTGGGCCAGTGGAAGCCACAACCCACACTGCTGACCCCTTTGCGAATGCTTACCATGGACATCCCACAGATTGCATGGAACTTACACACACATTTCTAACCCAGACCCTATGCACAAAGGTTAGGCATCCTGTCCGGTGGACCCCAGCCAGAGGCAGATTGTATAACAATAGCAGGAGGCTACTGCAGGACAGAGCAGATTCACATTAAGGGAAGGCATCTGTGGTCAGCACTGGTAATACGCTACGGTCTCTCATGACAACAGCCACGGCCTACTCTGGGAGGGAAATGGCCACAAACACTATAGATAACCACAAGGCCTTCTTCAGTTATGTTACACATATGGACCAAATGCCTCAGATATACTCTGAGTTAATACACACCTACTTAACATTCACCGAACACACAGATATTGGCAACATTCTTGCAGGCAGGTTCAGTGCACGTATCCCTGCTCCTTCTCCCCCACAAGTAGAAATACTTATCACAGCTGAATGTAACCTCCCTATCATCTGACATGTCCAGGTGAGGGCTGCCCTCAGCAAAGCAGAACACACAGCATCACTGTGTCCTGATGATATCCCTGGATCTGTGCTACGTGCACTCCAAGAGGACATACAACCGCATATAAGACTGATATTTAACCTTGGCCGTACTACAGGATATGTACCTGAACAGTGGCATACAGCAACACTGGTCCCACACCACTAAGGAAGCACCTCAACTGACCCTGGGAACTACCGCATCATAAGCATAACTGGCCTGGTCTGCTAAGCTATGGAATTATTCAGTATGGGATGCATATATAGCAATATTGGGTACCTGCAGACACTTGTCCCCGGCCAGTTTGCCTTTGTGATGGGCTGATCCTGCCTTTTGAACCTGGTTGACCTTTCAAAACAGTCACTGCAGCCATTGATGAGGGCAACACACAGACAACTTCTGCCAGGATCATGGCCTAACACTGACTGACATGTAATGTATAGTCATCCCCTTTTGGTGGAACTACGTGCACACAACATATCACATGGACATACCTATAGATACAGACCTATGACACATTTGGAGGGTTCACAGTATGCAGACTATTAACCTGCTACTTTACATTACCTGTGTTTGTCGCAGCTGGTTGCGTTACCACTACTTCTGCTTCCTGCTGCTGCTGGCACGGCTTGCTACTGTCACTGCTGACAGCTTAGACTCAGTGTGTAGCGTGTGTTTTTTTTTTTTTCTCTCACTCTCTGTCTCTGTCTGTCTCTCTCCCTCTGTCTGCCTCCAGACAGTGCAATGAACGTATTGCATGTGTGGAGTGTTAGTACAGGATGCTTTTGTAGGTATCTGCATAGGTCCATGTGATGGCCTCTGCACCAATTGTAAGCCAGCATTTGCTAATTGCATGCAGCCAGTTGTGTACTGATTGCAGTTCTCACTGTGATTTCAGGACAGTGTTATAAAAGGGTATGTGTGATAGGCATTGCCCTTTCAGACTGTAAGGGTGGGGACCATGCTGGTATGCTGTGGACACTTCTGTGAGTGTAAAGGTTAGTATCTCTCTCATGATTCAGGCTGTGTTGTAGATTCACATTTCTCCATTCCTCTCTCCTGTTCCCTGTAGTAAGTGTGTATGCACAAAGACACCTACAACTATATATATATATATATATATATATATATATATATATATATATATATATATATATATATATATATATATATATATATGTGTATGTGAGTAAATATACATACATTTATATATGTACATTAACTGACATTATTACCTACTAGCTACCAACTAGCATGGCTGTTTCTGTTCACACACTACTATTATGGAAATCCACTAGTTTTGACAGTAGTTCTAAATGACATGCTTTGTGTACTACACATCCTATATTCCCTTTACATTCATTCCTACTATTACATGATATATTTATTTTAGTACAATGTTCTTGTATGAGAGTCATAGCTTAGTGGTAGGTCATGCAGACTATTGTTTCCAAGGTCCTGGGTTCGGGACTGACAGTGGGATTTTATTTTTTTTTTAACTGAATACATGACCTGTCAATCAGAGTGACTAAGGCACTTTTAAGCAGTTGTAACCGGGTTAGCGCTGGTTTGCGCGGAGCTCACGCATGCGCACTGGCGTTCAGCTCTGCGCACACAGGCGCACACCCGCTTACAACCGCTTAACAGTGCTTAATCTGGCACAAACCCGCGCTATTTTCTTTGAAAGAAATGAAAATGGGGAGACAGGAAAGTGGTGAAAAAGGGGTCACAAAGAGGGTAAGACAGTAGGGAAACAAGCTTGGGATTTGCAGGAGGGATGTAGGTAAGGCCCATAGCTGCCCATTTCTTCATCAGCAACAGCTGTGCATATGTATGTAATTTGGTGTGACATTTGAAACCTTCCACCCCTGAGAGAGGTGTCAGGACAACAATAATACTTGTTGTACAGCCAATTGTAATTGATAGTTTCCATGTCCAGCAGACATGTGTGCGGAATGGGCAGCTATGTATGGGGCGTAATTTTTTTGTGGGTACAGAGTGCCCTTTTTTTCAGGTGAGAGTGGTATGTCAGGTGAAGGAAGTCGGTATAGCTGGGGAGGTAGGTTGGGTAGGTCAACAGACAAGACAAACAAGACGCATACAGGGGCGGTGTATGACACATGTGGGGGGGTTACACAATTGACGGGGATGGAGGTTTGGATATCCAGAGCCCATGAGCCCACAGATGGCAACAGTGGAACTGATATCCCCACCCATGGGCAGTTGCCACTGCTCCTTCACTGCCCAGGACGGGGCTGTGCTGGGGGCTGTGTAGGCCGGGCAACAGGCATGCCCGTAAGTTGTGCCACCTGTGCCTCAATCTGGCATAGGGGCCCAAGAATAGAGTCCTGGATCTCCCTATGCACCACAGTCCGGACGCTATGGAGGGTGAGTGATGGTTCTCCTCCGGCCACACTTGCAGAGGGGGGATGAGCCCCATCCCCTGCAGTGCTTCCACCCGTAGGTGGCACAGGGCCACCGGAGGAGGGTCCAGACTGGGCACTAGTGCCAGGTGCAGTCGCCAGCTGAGGTGGGAGAGGTGGGTCCGCTGGAACACGCCTTCCCTGTCGTCCTATGTTTTGCATTATGTCATGACAGTTTGGGTTAGTAACATATAATACCATTCACAATTAGTTGTAACAGCATGCATTAGTATTCCCATTAACCAAACACCCAGATATTCACACCATTGAACAGCAAGCATAACACATGCATAATTTGAACAGCAATACACAGTCCAACAACATGCAGGGTTGATTGATGGAAACAGGCCATCAGGTTTGGATGTATGAATGGAGCAGATGCATCAACGGACATGCAAATATTTATGACCCAACAGGACAAATGTCCAGGGGTGTTAATTGTGATTGCACATACCATTTTCATGTGGAATGGGTTACATGTGGTTATAGGGTGGGGTGAAGAAAATAATATTAACACCTTCAAATACCAATACATATGCTGTGCATTTCTAATAGCTGCACATATATACACACTACTGTTCTAAATACAGTTTCCTATATGATAACTACTTTAATTTGGTGATAGGACTGTTACTGCTACATCAATATACATTTTATTGTTCTTCATACACACTCATATCTGGCTTTGTTCAGCTACATCATCCTGCTACATTTGCTTTATATAGCTATAGACAACTGTGGATGTTTGGTATGTCAGACAATCATACTATCTGCATATTGCAGACTGAGAGTAACATATCCAGATTTTGGGATACACATTCCAGCTGCAGCAACACTTTGAACAGATTTCACTGTTTGGTTTTGCTTCTCACGTGCATTTCATTCTGTACTGACTGCAGTATACTTTATTCAGGGGTTATTACTACTTTATTGGTGGATTCATAACACTTTCTCACACTCTTTCACTTGTTTTCATTTTACTATTCAGGATGGTACTTACTTCTAGGCTTTATTGACATGTTTTACCTGTAGTTATTACAATCCTTTCCAGCAGTCTCACTTCTGTCATGTTTCAGTATTTCAACAGGGGTATATTTCACACATGTGATTTGTTCATCTTCTGCAGCTGTACTTTTCAGTCTGCTGCAGGTTGTGTACTATTATATTACAGGTGGGGCATCTTTATTTCAGACTTTATTTCAGACATTTTCATTTTTCTGTTTGGATTACAGACTGCAACACACTTTTGTAATCAAGCAATACTTGCAAACACTCTTACACTGTTACTTGCACATTCTATTACTTAGTGACTACACTGCACTCTTTTGCTAACTGTCATACATTTATATTTCTTTACAGTTACTGGGAGAGGATTACTGACCTGCCTGGTGGCGCAACCGCACCAGCCTATCGCCATAGGCTCTGCGGTTCACAGAACGGACACCTGCAGCTGTAATATAAATGAAGTAATATTGGAATACACATCTCCATAATATCAGCTAGTTTAATTTCTTACATACATAATTACATGTAACTTACTCAGTAGTAGGGCGTTGGGCATTTGCCGGGCCTCCTGGATCCAAAGGTTCAATTGGTCCTGCTTGCATCTCTTCAGGTCCACATGGTGGTGATGAACCTGCTCACCAGTCCTTGGAATCCCTGTAGCACTGGTGAGATCATGAGCCAACCTGTCCCACGCCTCAGCCCTATATGCTCCCCACAGGACCTGGCCCTGCATGAGTTGGGCCTCATGATTGTGGACTAGGAGCCAGACCATGTATCTGGACTCCTCAATGCCCCACCTCTGTGCTCGAAAGCAACTACCCTCACCTACTCCTGTCATTCTGGCTGCAAGTCAGTTCAACAATCGTTTATGCTGTTTATTCCTGCCTATGGGGCTTATATATGCCGTTTTTCCCACACATATCTGTGATTGGCCATTTTGGAATTGTATCAACTTCACAAAACCTTCTTTGTCATGCTCCACTTTGTATTCATTCCTATATATTTGCTATTACTGCATTTATCGGTACTGCTGTCATGGCTTAGTGGTTCAGTACCTTGACTATGGTGCATAGTATCCTGGGTTCGAACCTGGTCACTGCTTTTTATTTTTTATGACTGTCTAGATAGGCTGAGGGGTGTGTCTGTGTAAAGGCAGTTTTGATACGGCTTGCTCAACGTTGCCTGTTGGTTAACTTGTTGGCGCGGTGCGCAGCTCCGCCCAAACGGGGTATGCTGGTTTACGCCTCATTTGGCTATCAGCACGCATATTACGCTCAGATCAGCTAGGGGCACACAGTTTCACCGTGTTAAACCACTGCTCACCTACGGGCCCTCATTTTGCACCTGTTGAACCACTGCTCACCTATGGGCACTCCTTTTGCACCTGTTAAACCACTGCTCACCTTTGGGCACTCATTTTACATCTGTTAAACCACTGCTCACCTACGGGCAGATGCACTCACCTTGTTAAACTGTAGCTCAGCTATAGGCACATCTGGCATTTTTTATTATTTTGTTATCTCACATTTCTTCAAAATAAATGGACTATTTCATTACATTTTACATGAACTATGATTTTATATGTGTACATGTTTGTCAGGGACTTGTTTCATGCTTATTTTACTAAAAATAAAAATTGGTGTTGTGGGGGCTCGAACCATGAATGCCTGCTCTTCAGCTGACATCTCTACCGCTATGCAATTGCTTCTTGGCTTACATTGCATATTTAGTTCTTATATCCTTTTCCACTGACTGCTAACTGTGGCAAATCTACGGGCACGCCCGCGCACACGAGCGCACTAACAGGCAAACTTCTTTACGATTTAAAAAAAATATATAACATGTTCATTTATATATTTTATGTTCATAGTCTGTGGGGGCATGTGTTGTATTGTGTTTATTCACATTTCCATGGCCTCTGTCGTGGGTGTTTACTTTGGGCAATTTTACTCTTCTGGGGGTGTGTCCGCTTGCAGGGCTCGGCCTATGGACACGCCCCCTACTGTCTTCCACAGACCGTGTTAGCCTTCGGTGTGATTCAGCATGCCCTCATGCATATGCATGGCATGCTGACGTCACACCGTTTAACTGCAACCTCCGTGTAAGCCATGTATCTCTTACACGGAGACTTCGTGAATCCTGCCCTAAGAGTTTGTGTTCCTGAATATAAAGATAGTTTTTCATGTCCGTTTGTATTTTCTATATGCATTGAGCAAGTTCATTATTTGTTTGTAGAAGACCTGTGTGTCAGTTCTGAATACTCCATTAGTGACACAGGTTTTTATTCACCATTTATACTGTGATATTTTATGTGCTCCTTTGTGTTTTTTTTTTTCCTATTTCTTTGCTGCCCCATCCACACTTTTATCTATTATTAGTTTTGCTGAGGAATAATGAATTCCATTAAGTAGCTTTACATCATGGGAGACTCTAAACAGCTGCACTTAAAACATTTATCTTTATTGAATAATCTTTGTACAATTACATTCTATATACCATCTGGAGTCTGTTACCCTCACTCATTTTAATCTGTTTTTACTTTATTTATTTGTATGTTTTTACATTTTGTTCACTGAGGAAGAACACTAATCAAAACATGACCAATTTCAGGCTCAGCTTATGTGATACCTAAAATAATTCAAAATAAGATGTAAACAAAAACAAAAACAAAAATATGAAACAGACGGACAGTAATGAGCAATGTGTTCCTGTATCTCATGTACAATAACA